>NC_053168.1:114302588-114492588 GCF_016835505.1 Polypterus senegalus
AATACAATACATATTTGCTGGATAAACTAGCTGCAAACTTTATGTTGCAAATAATATATTGGACAGGTGTCCCAAAGGAGATGGTGGGTGATTCCTTGCCTGGCTGGAAAGTCGTAATAAAGGAAAATAAATCGATGGGCTTTCCAGCCAGGAGGAACAGGAACCCTTACTCACAGCTAAGTGGCCAATATTAATGGAATAACCAGGGGAGACAACAATGTTTGGTTCCTTTATTCACCGGTATGCTAGATAGCAGCATCACTGGGTTAGGATGGACACCCACAGGGAATGCTGGGACCTGTAGTCCAGTGGAGCAGCCCTGTTGGGTTATGTGGGGCCACCAGGGGACTTCTGTTTGACATGGAAGTGCTTCCAGTGGGCAACACCCTAGCACCGGAAGTGTTCCTGGATCATAATAAAAGAAGCCACTCAACCTCCTCCACGCAAGTTGGAGTCAAGAGGCAGAGGACAACGCTTGCATGGAAGAAAAGGAGTAGGAAGGAGAAGGAAGAAAAAAATCTTTATTATGTGGTGTGCTGTGATACCAAGGGCCTGTAAAGAATAAATCATCATATATGAATCCATGACGGTGTCTGTGTTGACTGAATCCAGGGTTTGGGGCTCAGAGATGCTCCCCTCTTTTACAATGTCATAAACCAAACAAAACTTGAACTTAAAAACATCATGCAGCCTGTAACTGAACAAAGCCTTATTTTGTCATGTGCAAATAATCTTTTGATTTGCTCAGACACACATCAGATGCAATACTTTGCTCATGTGGAGCAACTTACCTGTACAAATCCCTAATGTGTAAAGAACCTTGAGCAGTACCCAGGATTACATGCTCCTGGGACAGACAAAGAGCGGTTGCCTGCTCCTCTGATGGCACAGAGGCCAGCAGCTGCCCATTTACAGAGTAAAGATGAAGGTGATTCTTATCCTATAGAGACAAGACAGGAATGATAAGCTACTGATTTACTGAAGATATGATGAAAGACCAAAAGGCAAATAATCTTGACCCCCAAAAATGAATTCTAAACAAAACTGTATAATGATCAATACAGGAAAACATGGACTTTATGAATTCTTTGCCAGTTAAGTCTTAAAAGTTCATTTGCACACAATGACCTTTTGTTTGCAAGCTAAACTCAAATGTAAGTGAAATTCTAAATTTAATCTAAAAAGAATCACAAACATTTATCTGCATCGCTAAACTTGATTAGATCTACAGGTCAACTGGTAGTGTGAAAATAAAAATCGCATATGGTGCTAAACAATACAAAGAAGAACAAAGGAAGTAAGATGGGGAGGGAGAGAAATCGCAGAATCTTTTCATCTACAGATTGCTAATGCATAAACACTTAAAATACTGAAAAATACCACCTGCATCATGCAAAATGGTTGATTAGAAGAAACTGTTCTAAACATATACTTTACCATAATGGCTGCTCTTCCCCTCAATGATGGTTTGAGTGACTATCTGTCCCTCCACTGCTATGGCCACATTGGAAATTGTGACTGGCAAGCTACTCTCAACTGGAGGGCACAGCGTGCGCATGAACTGCCCCCGGCGCACACTGTGCATAATAAGCGTGCCGTCCTGCGTGAGAGAGAAGTCAGAGAATGTGGACTTATTGAATGCAGCTAACTGGCTCCAGCTGAATGCCTGCAATATGCCAGTCGTTGTATAAGTTATGCCTTCATGTCCTCTTACCTTTGAACCCAAGACTGCCATGTCCAACTCTGTACTGATTGCGACACATGTTACTTCATCATCATGTCCATAAAGAACTTGAACTGGCTTGGGAGCAAGACCACTGGCAAATCCACCCTATATTATTAAGGGGAAAAAAACAAAATAAATTCCTAAAATAATGATTCTATGCACTTTATCACTACAGATGCGGCTTCACTGCCTTAAATTTTAGAGCAAAGGTTATGGTTAGTATAACTGTCTCCTCAATTGCTCATGTACAAACCTGCATTCACTTACACTGAGCCAATCTATAGTCAAATTTAACATATAGTGTTAAAAAAACAAACAAAACAAAAAAAAAAACATATGAAAGAAAAATATTGTTTTAATGTTCAACAGCCTATTTGTGTTTGGGTCTCAAACTCTGCAAGAAAAACTCTGTAGTGAAGATTTAAATATTGGATTTGTCATATAGTAAATAGTTATAAATGTCTTTATTTGTAAAATTGTCTTCATACTTTTAATATCAATAATGTTCAACATAGTCTATTTATCAGAAATTATTTTTGCATGTAGTTAAGCCCCTTGCTGAAATTCCAAATCAGAAACTGTCTGGCCAGCTAGTCTGAGAGAATACAGGTGGCCGAGATGAAAGGACAACACGCTAAGCGCTAGACTGGAATGGGCACGAAGTCTGCCTGTGGTGAACTCATGTACAGAATCCCCCAGTCCAAGAGGTGAGTCAAATAAGACAAGTCTGGACTTAAATGAAGGGCTGAAGGAGAGAGTGAGAGGCAAAAGTTTGCTTAGCTGCTCCATTCACGCATAATGTGACATTGGCCTTGGCTTAAGTAGTGAAAAAATGACTCTCTTAGAAGTCCAGGGTGTTGGACGACTCAATACTTCTTCTCTTATCCAAGCAGTAACAAATGATTAGTGTATCTTGTGCTTCTATAAGAAACAGATTTTAACTGCTATAAGCAAAACATACATACTTGTATCTGGCTTACAAATTTCTCTCAAGTGAGTTCAAAAAGCAGCACAAGTGGAGCACTAGCACATAAAGCAACTTAACTGAAGGCAACATTGCTACTCAAATGTGGGAACTGACTTAGCAGCCCCAAGAGTTGAATCAAAAATGTTAAAAGATAAAATATAATCATGGGTTAGCAGAAACTGAAAGCATTCAGACAACTTTCCTTTGGTAACTCCAGCCTTTCATATCTAAATTAAACTGTAGTACTGAGAATATAAGAAGTGGTGAATTTGCAATACAAATATACCCTAAAAGGCCATGTTTAAATATCATGTATAACATAGCAACAACTGAAAACTTTTCCAAGTCACTGCCTGCTGCAATGGAGACTGATATGGTTTCGAATATCATGTCAAGAATACCTGCTGCTGGACTTGCCAGACCATACAAGTGGTGTCTCGAGATCCAGAGATGAGGTAAATTCCAAACAGATCAATAGCGAGGCAGGTTACAATGTCTGAAAAATAATTTGAAAACAAGAATTAGAGACCACAGGCTTTAATGAAAACAACAAGGTGGATATAATGGAAAAAGCTACATACAGCACTGAAACAGAAACTGAAAACCAACATGAAAAAAGATTAATGTGCATTGCTACTGTGGAAGCGTAGTACCAGCATTATGTATAACATGCAAGAAAAAAACTGAACAACTGTTAGTAAATGAAAGGACTTTTACCCACTTGTATAAAACAGTAAAAATAATTCAACTTGTAGTGGAGGAGATTTAGAAAAAAACAGGGCATTTTCTCTTCCCCTTTCTTATCACAAATCACAATTTTTTTCCTTTAAACACATACAGTCTCCAAAAACAGAACTTCAGGCACTGATCGTAACATTATTGTTTGTTTTTCCATCTATGTTCTAAACTTGCTTATCCCAAATTTGGGAACTGGAGCTTACCGCTGCTGTACAGGGTGCAAAGAAAAAGCCATCCCTGGACAGAACATCAGACTTTTGTGAGCCACACTCATGAACACCCACACTCACTGATACCCATTACAGTAAGAACTGCCAACTCATTCTAAATGTAGCTTGCATGTCTTTGGGATGTGGGAGCAAAAGTGGACTATCCCTAGAAAGGCCCACAGAAACACAGACAGGTCACACAAACTCCATAATGTCAGTGGCCAGGCCATGATTTGAAGCAATACAGCAAAGCAATACAGTACCACTATGGCACCTCAGTTAGAGAAAGGATCCATTTTTGTATTTTAATAATTAAATTTTTTAACTCATGATTATGTATTAACAATCATGGTATAAATGAACTGACCACAGGAAATTGTGTTATTTAGTATTTTGTTTTTTTTTATTAATTTGAAAACATACCATACCTGTTTATGCCTTGTACATGTGGTGTACAGGGCACTGTAAAATTGTGAAAGGAATAGCATTAAAAATTACAAAATACACCCACTGTAATGCATCAAAGGTTTTTTTTCTTCTTAATGTACCATGTCTTTAACAGACAATGGCAACCATCCTGGTCCACAAGCTTTTCTTCATCGCTGTTAGGAGCAAGGCAATCAATGTCATTCCCCTCCAGTCTTTCAGGTTCAACAACTATGATATTAATACCTGTATAAATAACTGCAACAATCTATATCTGTCACTGCAACGGAGATGGCCAAATTGACCAGTTTCCTCATTCTACCAGCGAGGAGGACTCCTCTTAACTACTCATACGTTGGGAGTATTATGTGTTTTGACCCATAATGTATCCAAGGTACCCCTAACATGCGCCAGTAGCACCACACCTCAAATGCCTCCAAGCATTTAAATGTCTTTCGCATTTTTCAGTTATGTTTATGACAACAAAAGGGAATTAGAAGGAAACGTACTTTATCACCGATCCCTGGTGCTATTTTCTTGAGATAATCATACATTCCTGTTCCCTTGTCTATTTATGGTGACTTTTGTGGGCGCAATTTTAAGGTAAATAAGGAAATCACAACACACATGCCCGAACCTGTTTAGCACAACGTCTCTACTAACTTGGTTTAAAGATGCACATATCCAGGATGTGAAAATAAAAAGAAAAAATCAAGTGTCTGCTGTTTCCATCAATCCCCTGAAGTTACTTTACCAGAGCCTCAGTGTAGCTTTATGTTGTGCATTGATGCCTTTTAGCTCTTCTATCTTTCTCTCTTTATTCCTTCATCTTCAACTTTTTGGAGATCTCATAGGTACATTGTGGCTCATACAGAAAAGTATTATGATCTCAGAAAGAAGTGGAGGTGTGATCTGGACATGGCACCAAAAGTGACAGACAATAAAGCCAAAGAGGCAGAAAGGGGTCTTATACCTGAAAAAAGGAGAAAGCAAGCAGACCATACAGAAACATGCACCAAAATCTCAATAAAACAGGTAAGAGTCTTAGTCTTGTTAGAAGGTTATTTTTTCTTCTTGTAATGTTCAGAGTGGTACAGAAAGGCAGAATAGAACACAAATGATGTCAAGGTCAGGCAAAAGGTCAGAATACAAGACAAAACTCGGAAACACCAATCATCAAAAGTCCAACACATAGGAATGAAAACTGAATTGGAAAGAGAGACAACAAAAAGGTGTTCATGTAATCCAGATGTGTTTTGCCTTAACTGAACTACTAAAGATGTTTGTTGGATTTACTAAGAGTATCAAGCATGTGGAAAAAGTCCTTGCTGGACTGGACTCTTAAATAGAGAACATCTGATGAAGTCACAAATAAGTGACACCCCTGATCATACAATTAACAGCAGATGTCGTCAGCATAAACAACATGGCTACAACCATGAATTGGCACAAAACAGTAGTGCCCACAAGAAAAAAAGGACAGTGCGTAATCTTCCTAATAATATGGTTCAGAAGCGTACATAACCATCTCTCAAACCAACAAAAAGTTCATAAAGGGAAACAGGGGTCCTAAAACTCAGACTACAATAATATGATCCAGCAGTGAGACAAAATGTATCCTGATATTCAAAGTGAGACATATTGCAGTCATAAAAATGAAAACTTATTTGTAAAACATTCACAAAGGTTTCCCTTTGAGCTTACATCACAGCAGCAAATGCAACATTCACAAAATGAGCTCAGGAAAAAATGTGAAAGGGGGACAGGTTGTGAGGTGAACTACATAAGCCAGCTGAAACCCTCAAATATATATTTTGTCGACCGAAAAACATTCTTTAACAATGTGGGAAAAGTCTTGAGACATGAATCATTAGTAGAGAGCATTCTTGGCTTGAACAGGGGTTTATCTGGGAAGTTTTAAGGCTTTAATTTTCAAGTTGGAAGGTGTGCCCCCATAGACACCATTTTAAACCACAGGAACAGGCACGGTATTTTTTTCAGATTTAAAAAAAAAAAAAACCTGCTTCACTTAAGAACACAAGTGTGTGACAAGTTAATGCATATCAAGATTTTGAAAATATAAAATAAAATTTTTGAAAATATAAATTAAACTTTAAACAGACCAAATTTTCTGTTAAAGTTTTTAGTAATGCAAAGAGCAAATGAAGATTTTCAATGAGAATACAACCTAATGCAGTAAGATTAGCACCAATGCAAATAAAGAACACATTTTCTAACTCAGTTTTCAAAATTACATACCAATATGGCGCAAAATCTGTCCAATAACTTTTCCTTTGCTAAGTGATGTCACCCGCAAGCTGTTATCCCAGTGTCCTCCGCTGAAGAGAAGCTTTCCATCATGTGAGACTACCAAGATCTTAGAAGACAATTCTACACTAGGTGAGAAAGGGCCGCTCAAAAACCGCTGAGTCCTAAAATGAGAAATGCTGGGTCACATCTACAGGGTAATTAAAAACAAAAATCTGTGAGGCTATGAAAAGAGACCTAAGGTCCAAAAGAAATTAAATGAATGAAGGGCATGTACAGGACAGCATGGAACCCAATGAATGAAGCTCTCACAAAGGTCGGCACTCCATTTCACTACAGAAAATAAAGGCTGTTTAAAGCTAGGCCTGAGTCTGAAGCCAGTTTCCATAGTCTTGTTAAGACTTTAAGCTATGGACAAACACTGAATAAATAAAATGGTACATAAGAACAAATAACAGTGTATGTTGTCTCTCAACAGCATGTTTAGTTATTCAGTCTTTCTAACATTTTAAATATCTATCAAAATATTAAGAAATTAATAAATAATTGGTATGGTACTAACAAAAGATTTTAAACTCCCGATGAAACACGGCATCCTTGTTCTTTTTGTTTCACCCTAGTACTTATTTATGGAACAATAACATACACTAAAATTCAGACAGGAGAAAATCAATCTTGGAAATCATTTTCAATTACTGCCACTCATATAACATCTCATCTAGTCTTACTGAAAACAGATGTATGATGTACATGTCCTAAGGCAACCATGAGTGAATTTTGTTTAAAACTGGATGGGGACAATTAGAGGGCTCAGCGAGTTTCATATCCGTAAACCAATCCAATGCTTCATGAAGGCGGCACTCAAAGTAGGGGCTGCGATTTTAAACTACAAAGATCAGTGGTGCTCTTTTTAACCTGGTCTGACAGACAGCAAGTCATGATGAGTTTCTACAGTTGAAAAGACTCCTAAAAAACTTTTAGACATATAAATCAGTGTTGCATGTGCTACATTGCAAGTTTTGAAAATAAATATAACCTGATGCAAGGGAAAAACCTTTCTGTAGCATTGTATCATACATTGGCTTTCCATGGAAGACAGGGAAATGTGAACAATAAGTTGCTGCAGGTGCTGCGTGAGCTCTCTGTTGTTCAGCATTACAACGATAGTGTAGGAATTGATTTAAGCTTGAAAGACTTGGCAGCTATATTCATGAGAAAACAAACGCAAAATACGCATTTGAAGTAAATGGTGTGTCACACTCCGCCAAAAGGAGTGCTGTTAAGGGAGCTGATAACAACGAGCCACAAGAGTTGCAGATTTCAGTACTCAAAACACCCAAATCAACAAATCTGCCTAATGACACCAAATCGATGCACAGATGAGGCTGCAAAACAACCACCTTTTGACTGCACATCTAAACAAATACCTAAAGAAATGTAACATTACTGTCTAATTGGAAATGCAAACATTCCATGACACAACAACTGCAATGTTTTAACATGTTGGATATCATAGTGTATAATGGTTATCTAAACTGTTTGCCGCTTTTATGACATATTGTGATGTAAAAATTAAAACGGCACAAAGATGTTGCAGCAAAATCACTTCTCAAAAATATTGAACCCTGTAGTGTGTGTGTGTTTGTCTCCACTATCACAGCACTCATTACAATGTGCCAATTAATTATTAAGCTTCTGTTACCTTGTACTACTAAGTTCCTTGATGGATAATAGCAATCTCAACATTTATTTTCTCTCAGCCTCAAGTCTTTTGTTCAGTATATTTTGGTCTCTCCCTGAAACCCCAGCAGCAGTTTAAGATGCATGGACTGGAGAAACTGAGGGTGGTTATTTTAGGAAGAAGCCCTGTTGGTGTAGCCTTTGCAACACAATCATTAAATAGTTTTTAATGAATTGTTCCCAGACGTGTATTCTTGTTTCAGAATCACGTCTGGCACCACAAGACTACATCTTGTCATTCATCTATAATGAGCAGTATTAATTAAGTTAAAATCATTATTTTCATTTTGTCATTATTAGTTATTGGGTGCAAATTGATAGGCAAAAAATTGCAAATGCATCTATGTAAAAACAAATCTACAAAGTACCGAAAGTGAAGATGTCTGGATACTTTCTCAATTCAAAGTATCTGTGTGTATCATGGATTTTAATGTGTGCAAAAAAAAACAAAAAAAAAAAAACACTACCAACAGCTCAGCTTGCATTATGCTTGTTTGGTCCATAAGCTGTAATACCACACCTTTAACAAGAGATATACTGTACATTTCTATATGCGTCTCTTGGCAGGACTGTGGAAAAAGCTGTGCCTTTGTCTAGCTTTTCCACTATCACATTTTTCTGAACATGGGCCTACTGTAGGTTGGACTTTTTTTTTAATGATGCCTGTGACACTGAACTGCAGTCTCTTGATAAACCCATGTAAACAGATCTGGTATTTGCTATCATACTTGTAAAGCCACTTGTATCGTACATCCTTTCCAACACCCTCAGTGCTTTCTCTGACCGAGCACTGAGTCATGTGGGAAGATAACCTTAGAAAATGGTCACTCTGTACTTTAGTATTACACATTTTAGTGCATTCTTGCATCAGGTATGGTGTACCTTCTGGTACATGCATTGCAGGAGTTCTCATATTTTTATTAGTTATTAAAATAAACACACTGGCTTTACAGAACAGTTGCAGCTTGGGCCAGTTTATAGCTCATACTGTGAACATGCAGAATGAACTGGAAGATAAATAGATCCTCTAGAAGGGACACCTCACAATGTTGTCTTACTTTGGATTAGAGATGGTTGGGTCCCGGTTGAAACTGAAATAGTTAGCAATATTTTTATCATAGGACTGCCAACTATGAGTGCCAATCAAGCCATTTGCACAAACTGTGACCTGAAACAAAACAGAAAGGCATTCAAAGTAGCAGAGAGGTCAGTACTAGTCATGCAAAAGGTTGCTAACAAAATTTCAATAAATGAATGCATTAAATAACAACATGAAGATCTATGAAAGAAAAGAAATTTAAATAATATGCAACTTAATTACCAGGAGCTTCATTTATAAAGCTTGTTTATGCACAAAGATACTTGAAACGTGCGTATGCAACTTCCTATACTAATGTCGGGATTTATAAAAAAAAAAACTTGATGTGAATGCTTGCATATATTTATGGTAACTCTCACCTGGGCACACAGAAAATTTTGGAGAAACTAGGAAATGATGACACCCTTGATCAAACTGGGAGATGTAGTCAAATCAGCTAAATCATGACTCGCTTGCATAATAATTCAGATCACTAAGCTGTTACTATAATATGTATTTATATGACACCTCAAAAGTGATTAATATGATGTATAGACTATTTTAATTCTCTTTTAAAATGCTACATATTTGCACTGAAGATTTTGTTTTTTGGTTTTTCGTCAATTTATATTTACTGCTTGTTGTGACTTCTCAGGAAGCTGGCTGAAAGGGCCAGAATTTCTCCATCAAGCTTCACTTCATCATGCCTGCTATGGGACTATTAACTGACCAGCAAGGCACTACATCCAGTTTTGTATGGTGTAGGTGTATACATAAAAAAAAAAAAATAAAACAAAAATAATTTTTGCCAATATAAAAATGCAATTTGCAGCAATGCCTCGTTCTCCTAACGTAATCAGAGCAATTTACCACGCTCTTATTGTTATAACACCACCTAGTGAGAATGTAGCTGCTTTTGTTAAATATAAGCAGTTACATTACATTAATGCACAACAAAGATATTATGTCTCCATGGTCTGAGTCAACCCATGATTGATATATTTTGACAAAAAGCAGCTTCGACGGATATAGTTGACTGGCTTATTGGTAGCATAAGTGGCTAAACCCTTAAGTTTTTCATATGGCCTGTATTATTCATTGTAACAGCAATCATGTCATTATATGTACCAGGTAATGGTGGCTCCCTGCTCAGAAGATGGTGCCTTACACTTTTTCTGGACCCGTCAGAGTGCAGATGAGGGCGCTGTAATACAGTACATGATCTTGCGCTCTCAGCTGCACAGTCAGATGGTCCTGAATGCCAGAGACGGGGTCTTGATGCATCAGGAGTGTGGCAGCTCTACCAGCTAATGATATTCTGCAGCATTATGATTGCATATGTATGAGGTTGAAAAGCATGTTTCATATATGGATGTTTTAGGGTGGAGTTCAAGGCACGCTCATGTATGCATATTTACAAGGTGATTATTATTTATAAACATTTGCATAGAAACGTGCCTATGCCAGATTTTATCATTCTGATGGTTTTTTTTGCTGGGGTTACATTATCACGCTTGAATCCACTCAAAGTTTTATAAATGAGGCCTCAGGTAACCAAATTTGATCAAGCATGGACAGAAAATATAGGTTGTGAACTAAATAAAATTTTGGTACATACAGCTTGATGCATAATGATAATAAATGACATTGTAGCCTAACCTATTATGTTTAAAGAATTCCCTTCAAACAAAAAAAAAAAAACACTAAGGTCTAAAAAAAGGTAGTCTCTAAAATGATTCAACGTATTCCATGCTGTAGAAACAAGTCAAAGTAATATTCAAAGATACAGAATGTCCTAATTTCACAAAAATAAGTAGAGAATGAATTTAAAATGTCAAAATGAAGACTCTTACCAGAATATCGTGATAAGTCTGAGTCATGAATGTTCGTGCCTGGTTCTTTGGGACTACGGCTTGTACCAAGGGCACACCATCAACAATACACTAGAAAAAAAATAAAAATAAAAAAAACACCATTACTTGTATTACAAAACAACAGTAAGATTTATGCATCAATAGTCTGAGACATTAAATAACATTCAGTGATAACTTTAAAAAAAAATGTAAGAAGCCTTGAAAATAATTTGAGATATCTTAAAAAAAAAAAAAAAAAAAAAAATCTATTCCAAAATTTGTAAAATACATCTAAACAAATTTCAAAATAACTTCCTGTCCATCTTCAGATATCTCAAAATGTGATGAGACTCCTTTTAACATATCAAAATGCATCTGAACAATTAAAAAAAAAAATCACATTTTTCCAATGTCAATTTCTACACTACTTAAAATACTTTAAATTCATCTTTATTACATTTAAATATATAGATAAATGATTTCCTGCTTATTTCAAGGTATAGTTATTGCCTAATAGCTTAATTTCTATTATAAAAAAGCTCAAACCGTATTGCACGTCAGAAAAGTTCTTTTAAGAGTACAGTAATCCCTCCTCGATCGCAGGGGTTGCGTTCCAGAGCCCCCCGCGATGGGTGAAAATCCGCGAAGTAGAAACCATTTGTTTGTATGGTTATTTTTATATATTTTAAGCCCTTAGAAACATTCCCACATTGTTTATAAATATTCTCCACACAGTTACACAGTAAACCCTTGTTTATTGCGGTTAATCCACTCCAGACAGATAAATGAATTTCCATGAAGTAGGATTCTTTATTTATAAATCTAATATTTTTGCAGTTAGAGCATAGAAAATCTGTTTACGACCTTCTAAATATGTTTTTTAACATTAGAGCCCTCTAGACATGAAATAAAACCCTTTAGTCAAAAGTTTAAACTGTGCTCCATGACAAGACAGAGATGACAGTTCTTTCTCACAATTAAAAGAATGCAAACATATCTTCCTCTTCAAAGGAGTGTGCGAGTCAGGAGCAGAGAATGTCAGAGAGAGAGAGAAAAGTAAACAAGCAAAAATCAATAGGGCTTTTAAGTATGGGAAGCACCGCGATAAAGCGGCCACAATGAAGGGATCAATGTGAAGGTAGTCTTTCAGCATTTTTTAGAGGCGCGTCAATATCTTCTAAGCAAACAGCCACTGTGCAAACAGCCCCTCTGCTCACAACCCTCCGTCAGGAGCAGAGAATGTCAGAGAGAGTGAGAGAGACAGAGAAAAGCAAACAATCAAAAATCAATACAGGCTGTTAGAGCTTTGAAGTGTGCGAAGCACCGTGCGGGAAGCATATATCATTGAGGAGTTTTATTTAATACGTAATACGTGCTCTGATTGGGTAGCTTCTCAGCCATCCGCCAATAGCTTCCCTTGTATGAAATCAACTGGGCAAACAAACTGAGGAAGCATGTACCACAAATTAAAAGACCCATTGTCCGCAGAAATCTGCGAATCTACGAAAAATCCATGATATATATTTAGATACGCTTACATTTAAAATCCGCGATATAGTGAAGCCGCGAAAGTCGAAGCGCGATATAGCGAGGGATACTGTATAACAAAATTCAAGACCAGTATTTTAAATGCATCACAGATATTATGAAATGGACTTGCTTTTGAAATATTTGAAACTCATTTTCAGGTACCTCAAATTCATTGTTTGAATACCTTATTTTTCAGATCTCTTACAATGTACATCAAGATATCGGAGATCTCTTTAACATTCACCTTCTGAGATATCTCTAAATGTTCATTTGAAGCAATTAGAAAAGGGAGATCTTGAAGCATCAGAGGGTGGACACCTACCTCAACGAAGGCCTTCAGCTGGGACAGATTATCAAACAGATTGGGAGGAATGGTGTCATGGCGGGCCTGTCGCCGCGCAGCATTCTCTGCAGTCAGCCGTTTTGGGTGAGGCTCCTGGAAAAGAGAGAGAAGACAAATATTTGGACTGCATTTCCCATGATTGAACTTGAAAACCCCAAGTTCAAGGATACAACTAAAAAAATCTTTCTCACTTTTAGTAACTGACAGGGAGTCTGGCCAAAATTGCTGATCATCCCTTCCAAAGCTTTCCTTTCCGTCTCATCTGCAATGGCATCCAAATCAACTGCACCTTCAATGGACATACAGATATGGTAAGACTTGTCTGTTCATAGATGCAGTAAAATTCAATTTCTCCATCAAACGATATGAAAAATATTTGCTGTCCTCACTAACCACATCAACATTCTGTATCTTCAGTGTCTGTAACAGAGTCAACTCATTCTTCTTACCTTCATATGTGCAGTAGTAGAATACATTTAGAGCTTCAACTGCATCTGGTCCTCTTTGCTTGTAGCCAAAAATAAGGTCAATCCATTCATGTAAATGAGCAGAAACATACTCGGACTCCTGAGGCAAAAACACAAGCACTTTATTATAAACAAGGATGCTGTTGAAACTATTTACAAACGAAATTCAATCACCTTGCAAAATGGCAAACACAAAACACTCTAGCATTAGTGGTTTTTCTGCTCAGTTTAATACTTAAAACAAGATTTTATTCCTGCCCAAAATGTTGCATGCCATCATGATCAGGTTAGTATACAGTATCACTAATATGCAAAAACTGTCGCAGCTATGAAAAGCATCCTGTGTTGTTAGTATTCCAAAGAAGGCAGATGCTTCTTCACCTAATGACTACAGATCAGTGGCACTTATCCCTCACATCATGAAGACCTTTGAGAGGTTGTCATGGATTACATGAGTCCTCTAGAGATAGACCACCTGGACACACTGCAGTTGGCCTAACGGACAAAGATTGGAGTGGAACATGCAATTATCTATCTGTTTATTCTCACCTGGAAAAAACTGACCGAACTGTAAGGATTTTGTCTCTGTATTTTTCCAGGGCTTTTAATTTAATCTTGCCATCACTATAAATGGCAAGATTACAACAATGCTGCATGTCCCCGCTCTGACACATTAACACTGAGAATTTTCAGCCAACAAATCATTCAACAGAATTGTGTCAAGAAACACGACTGGGGCTTCTTTATATCTGTGGCAAAACATCTTTATAATGGCTGTGACAGCCACTTTTATTGTTAGCCAAGTCAGACGGTATTTTTCTTTCTTTAGCGGTCATTTTTACTCATTCTGCTGTGTATTTGAGAGAGGTGTTGGTATTTATTGAGCTTCAGTAAAAAGTCAAATTTTCACTTGGAGAATTAGAGTGTGCCCTAGCTAGCTATCTTAACCAAACATTAGTGAACCTATTGCTTACAAAAATATTAATTTACCATGATTAAGCTTTAAAGAAATTTTGCAATAGTTGCCATCTGAAGCTAAATTTGTCACATATAGTTCATAAGTATTAGGACAGTGACATTATTTGTTATGAGTGAGGCTCTCTACCAAAAGCATACTGGAATTGAAATGAAACAAAGGATAAGAACTTTTAGCTGCAAGATATTTACATTAAAAACAGGTTAATGGTATATGAATTGCAGCACCAGTGGTGACCCACAACCCAAACCATCAACAACCCAATGTTAGTAAATACAACAGTAACTCATGGCCCAATGGCAGCAATCTACAACCCACAGTTTGAAAAACACTGTATTTGAGTAATTGGCATGTAAGATAAAATCATACATGCTGAAAAATTTATTAGAAAAGTATAGTAACAAATATAAGAACACTCCACAAGTAAGATCTAAGGTTTTGGCACCAGATGAGTAACAGTATTCTAAAATAATGACTTGTTGCAATTCATGTCCAAATACAATAATAGTTTACTTCACTGATTTTCATAGCAAATCATGGTCTATTGAGAAGCCTGTTTGAATGCTGTAAATAATCAATAAACAAAAAAGTTATTAAGAAAGAAGCCACATTTATTAAAACAATTATACTATAAAATTCTCAAGGGTCAAATATCTTACAAGAGCATTTCTGTGTTTTCGGATGAAGTCTTCTGGGGAGTCGGCCCATTTCGGTAAGACAACATTGTTCACCTTGTCCTGAGACATTTGAAGGCATCCAAGATCAAAATCTGCAACAAAGGCAAATGTTCAATATATGTCACACTTCACACAATATTGTTCATATTCCATTGATTCTGGCTTCCAATGTTATACATTAAAATGCAATTCCATGTAGAAAGGCTCAAAGTTTTATATTGTTGTTACCTGCATTTAAATGCAAGTCAGAAGTGCTGAGATAAATATGCCAGATATGTGAGGTGTACTTGGCACAACAGAATTAAAAATGAAATTTTACTGTAATCAAACTGTAAAGTCAGATGAAGTAAAATGTCAATTAAATGGTGCAGGATTAAAATGAGATCACTGGGGACAATTCTGTTTAATTAAGCCTCAAAATAAACACAGATGCCTCCAAAAATGTAGAGAGAACAGAGACCATATGAAAGTTAAAGAAACGTTTATTTCTTAAAATATATTTTAGACGGGAATATAAACATTTATTTTTTAAAGGAATTGTCCAACCAAAAATTCATATTTTTATGTATTATTAGCCTCTGCAGACTGTAGTGATGGCCAAGAATAATTTTCAATCTCATGTTTTCATGAAGAACACAGATAAACTGGGCATTTGGAGAGATCAACTCTGGACCACAGACAACAATACAAAAACAGCCATGAAAAAATCTCCTGTTACTTGGGTCTCAGTCCACGTGTCAAATAAACCAGTCATATGCTTGTGCTCACAAAATGCAAAACATACTATATTTATTTTTATCTAAAATATTGTTAAGTAAATTCTTCCAGAAAAGCAGTGCACACAGAAAAAACAGTCACCCAAGAGCAAGTTTCTGAATTAATGACAGGACTCTTGAGGAATGAGGGGGAGATCGGGGTTTTTAAATCAAAAGCTTGTTCTCATTTGAACACTTTTCCTCTGCATGCATCACTCTGATTTTCCGCAAATATTTATCCAACAATATTTTTACCGAAAAAAAGTGGTGTTTGGGGCATTGAGAGCATACAGCTGGATGAGTTGACATGTGAATTATGAGAAATGAATAACGTGAGATTCTTTCATGGGTAACTTTATAATGTTTTCTGTGGCCCAGCATTGGTCATCCATTATGTCACATTCTATAAAATGTTGTTATTGCTGCTATCCATGAAAACATGCGATTAAAAAATATTCTCAGCCATCACTACAAATTACATAGGATGAGTAACAATAAATATCTTACTCTTGGGTGGAGTATTCCTTTAAATATTTTTTTCAACAGAATCAGATTCCTTTTGAATTATCTACTTTAAAGTTCAAAGACAGGCATCATACCATATAAAGAACTTATTTGCCCAGTTGGAACTGTGGCATATCAAACTACAAAAACCTACAGTATTTAGTCATTCAGTTTTAATATCCTGCAGTAATTTAAAACCTTACTGATTTAGATTTCTAGACACATTAGGTGCGATCCAGACATACCAACAGCTTCATCTAATTTGAAAAGTTTGTTTCAAAGTAAGAAATTCTGAAAACTGGAGAAAAAAAAATCTGTAAAAGAGAGATTGTGAGAAGGTTTACAGGCATTAATATTTAGATTAAGTAAGCCACATCTGCAATGAATGGGTATTTGTGCCAATAATCATAAAGTACACTGAGGTTATGAGGAATATGAAGAAGGACATTTATAGTGAGATTAAGAATAAAACAACAGTGTGAACTCAATTTATTTGTTATTCTTAAAGTAGTGTCCAAAATATTTAATATATCCCTCCGTTTTCAAAATAGCCTGGCCATGGTCACTGGATGACTGAGTGGAGGTGATTAGAAAGAAGTGCAAGGTAGAGCATGTACTTTGAAAGAACACAAGTTTATTACTGGGTGCATGCAATTGAGGAAAACTAAACAGAAAGAGAAGAAGGGAATTTATAAATCACTCAGGACATATAGACAAAGTTTTACACACATCAGGTAAACATATTTAAGAATTGAAAGAGGGATTGGAGCTTACCCTGGCAGCACTAATTATACACATAGAACACTCACAATGGGGCCAATTAGGAATTGCTAGTCACCCTTACCCAGCATGTGAAACAGAAGAGAAAGGGGTTTCAATATTTATTTAAAAAAATCAAGATATGTAACTATGATTTCGGTATTAAAGACTGTATCCAAACCTATATAAAAAGTGGGAATGGTAGGTCCCACAGTGGAATTTGTCAGTCATGCCAGTAGGGTCCTCAATGTCTTTAGTTATGTAGTGACACTTACGTCAAGCACCAATGGTCTAATATTATACACCTAATTTTCGTGTTCACAGTTATCTATAGACACAGGAAATTGCAATGGATTAACCTTTTTGACTGTTCTTTATAACTTACTCTGTTCTCCAGCTTCATTTTTCACAAGCAGTCAAGTGTATTATTAAATGCCTTTCATCCATTCATCCATCCCTTATCCAACCCGCTATATCCCAACTACAGGGTCACAGGGGTCTGCTGGAGCCAATCCCAGCCAACACAGGGCACAAGGCAGGAAACAAACCCCGGGCAGGGCGCCAGCCCACCGCAGTAAATGCCTTTCATTCATATATTTATTTTGTGAACCCATTTTGCAAATTTCAGGGTTAGGGTGTGCTTACTCAAGATGTGAAACTGCAGTTAAAAATGTGCAAGAACTTTGAATTGAAGTGTTGAGCACTGAAGCTGAATTTTGAAATGAAGTGTTAAGTACTACAAGTTGTCACCTACCATTCATGTTCTTTAAGAACTCTGGAAAATAGAAGAATTCAGGAATTAGCTCTTTCACATCAACTGGATTTTCCATGCGAGCTTGCCAAGCAGCCTGAATGGAGTGGAACTGTCTGTCTGCACAGTCAAACCTAAAGACAAAAGACACTCATCAGCAGGAGGATAATGAAGGGGAACAGAAGAGAAGCTATATTAGCTACATGAATGCATAAAGTAGCCAAGGTTGTGTTCAGCTAGACAACAGTCACTAAATACAGTATCAATGGACTAAAGATATAACTTATAATACTATACAGAAATCAGATTTTTTAAATTTCTAATTTTAACCTATAGCACAACTGTGTTGATTTTCTTACAATGCCAGTTTGCTAGTTAAAATAATACCTATAATAAATAAGACATTACAATAAAATACCCT
Source organism: Polypterus senegalus (assembly GCF_016835505.1). Taxonomy (NCBI): domain Eukaryota; kingdom Metazoa; phylum Chordata; class Cladistia; order Polypteriformes; family Polypteridae; genus Polypterus; species Polypterus senegalus. The sequence goes on from NC_053168.1 coordinate 114,320,777, forward strand.
TGAAAAAATAATGACCTTATTCAAATGTAGAGGTTTCCCACAGATTTTAAGCCTGATACTTGGTCACAGGTCATAATTATGGTAGTCGCACAGCTAAATTTTAATTTAAAACACTTTTGTGTAAACTGAAGATGTATAAAAGGCACTATACAGAGTATTGACTTTAACACTTTTAATACATTGACTTACCCTTTTACATTTGGTTACATTTGGTTCTGGAAATACTGTACAGACATAGTGTATATTGTACATGTTCCTTTATTCCTATTCCACATTATTAGTATAATTTTTAATACTGAGAATTTGTGACATCAGGAAAATGCAGACATTCATTTTACAAAAAGAAATAAATGCTCTAAAATGAGCTACTAAGCACTGACCCCTACCTGCCACTCTGCAGCTGAATGTGTAAGGTGGTGAAAGGCTCTGCCCTGATCATATAGTGTATGACTCCAGCAGAGTTGGAATAGTGTGTCCCATAGTGGAACTTGTCAGTCATACCAGTAGGGTCCTCAAAACTCTCGTACCTAAAACAGTACAGATTAATACAAACAGAGTTATGTTGGAAAAAAAACTGTTAAGATTTCCAGTATGCCTGCCTACCAGTAAAGTAACCTACCCACAATGATGGCAAAACAAGGCCCAATCAAGATGGCTCCAGCGACCATCAAGGAATAATGACTGGTTAATCATCAGAAATAAAAAGAGAGAAGAGAAGAGAAGAACAAACAAGAGATCAGACGAATGGGAAAGCAACAGCAGCACACAGCATAGGCAGAGAGAAAAAGTGACAGGCATGAAATGAAGAAAACAACCAGAAATGATGGGATGAAGAGGCCTGTGTAGGCCATGCCCCAGAAATGACTATTCTACAGGTACTGCTATAGCGTCATTAATAAAAATAATAGTGCTAAGTTATCATTTCTAATTAAGCACTTTGAACACCTTGTGATCGATTTTTCATTCAAAAAGTCAACATGAATGCGAGATAAACATCTTTCAAATATAGACTCAATGTATCCTGTCCTTTTGAGAACATAAACAAGAAACAAAAACTTTTATGCACACTTCAATATTTACAGCATAAACCAATATATGCTCATTGGGCGGTGAAAATGATAAAAAACAAGGAAGCTCTGCCCCCTGCTCGCTTCGCTTGCCAACCACCATGCGGGCCCTACACGCTAGTCATTTCCTAGATCTGTTGCTTGTGATGAATCGTGTTGTGCTTTTGGATAAACACGAATATCAACTCTGTCTTTGATATCTCCGTCTTTTGAAACTATTATTGCTGACAATTCGACACATGTTGGTTTATTACATATGCGAGCATGATCTTTCAGATTCATATAGAAATCCAAGAAAACTTCTTTGTCCGTGTTTTTCAGATAAATTTCATGTAAAGTGCGACGTATAGATTTGTATCCATTATTGGATGTAGAATTTCTAATACATTTAACTCTTTTGAGTCTATGTTGCATTGCTTCTCGATGATCATAAATATAAACCTGACCAAATTAAGGTGTCTTTGAAATTGAGCTTGTAGTAGTTTTAATTGTTGCGGGACCACAGATTCTCATAGCGTATGGTTCTAAATTATGTTAATCTACGTTTTGAGCATTCATTGATGCAAACGCAGATTATTGAGATTTGGATATTTTGCCTCACTTTCGCCAAATAAATCTTTTATTTCTTGTGGATACACCTCTTCATTGGGAAGAAACTACTCTTCCCTGATGGCAACACAAATCAGACGATCTACAAGTCTCCGACTTTAACTTTAAAGCCGAACAATATCTACATAATTCTGTCATATCACCTATGACCAAATATTCAATCTCTTTTGTCACTTTTCTGTTATTTTACCGAGTAATAAATTCCATTTGTTTGCGCTAATGCGATATTTGCTATCATTTTTTTTTGAGACTTTCAATGTTTAGTACTTTCATTATCTCTAACCTGCTCTGTACGTGTATCGTGCCAACATTTTTGAACTTCTTTACGACGTTCTACTTTGTCTTCTACAATTTGGCTTTTATTTCCGGCCCCAGGTGTGGTTAAATCTCTTGGCACAAAGTCTCATTTCGCGGGATTTGAAATTATCTCTCTGAAAAAGTCTTGTCTCGTCCCAGGATTTTTTATATAATAGAGAGATATAAAGTTGATAAGATAATTGAGGAAAAAATATTTGATTAGAAAGAGATGAATGGGCAGATCTGACTTACCCACCTATTTTTTCCTTATTAAAAAAATTAATGGCTTTGGGCCATTGAAACTAATTATTTTAAAGCTAAGTTGATTATTATTTTATGTTATTTAATTCTTTATGTACCCAACGTATGATGGCTTCTTTCCTTCACTTTTTATCCACTGAAGTACATATGTTAGATAGATTTAAATCATCTAGCCAAGAAGCATGTACCACGGAAAAAATGGAGTAACCAATCCTGGACTCAAGGCTATTCAATCTCAGGGTACCCCTAGACATGTGTGCCCTAACACCACAAAAGAAATCAAATTTTCACCCCCTATATATATATATATATATATATATATATATATAGGAAGTGCAAATTAAATAAAAAAAAAAAAAAAAGAAAGTTGGATTTTAACTTCCTTGGCATTAACTCAGAGTATTACTTGCCTCAGAATTATATGCAATTATGGTTTTACAGGATTAAGCCTGAATAACTCTTGGGACAGTATTCTGCTGCCACCTAGTAGATGAAATAAAATTATGCAGAAAAAAAATCCTGAATATTTCAAAGCATTTTTGCCACCTAATGTTAACTCATCAATATTCATGAATGGGGTGGAGCTTTCCACCAAAATATAATGGCATGTAAAGTAAGATGTAAGCTCCTTAAGCATTGATAATAATATAGCAATTGTCAATGTTTGTGTCAGGGAAATTGAGGAAGCCACCAAGCCTTTTGCTATGGTAGCCTACAATAACACCTGGAGTGGCATCCATCATGTGGATCAGGCAATGACACTGTACCCTCTCATGCACAATCAGCATGAAAAATATTACAAGAATCGCACACAAAGAAACACACTTCTACTGTCCTGATTACAACACTGGTCTGTTGTTGGTGGCTGTTTCAGAACATGTCACATAAGGATATGTAATAAATCTTTATCAGTAGACCAGTGGACACTAAACTTACCTTTCCTACTGAATTTATGTGGACATTTTAGCATTTAAATGTTTATGTTACACATAAAAACAATTTTTATTTTTGAAAGAATGTCAATTTTTTTTCTGAGGGAAAACAGAACACCAAAAACAATACAAATATATTTTAAAGAAAAAGGATTCAACCAAAAGGAAAAAAAGACCCATAACACAATAATTAAGATATGTAGTAACCTAAAATCTTATGATTTATATAAAAAAAAAATATGGCATGCAAATCCAATTTTCTACAGAGTGAATGTTAGAATAACACTAATTGTTGACAATAATATAAAAATTGTTTATCTCTTAGTAAATAAACAAAAATGGGGAAAGTGCAGTTTAATAGCAGGAGACAAACGACTCAAGTGAAAAGCTCATGGACATGAAACATAAAAGTACATGCTGTAACATCAACCTGTATTTATACCGATCCATGTCTCAACTGTTTGTATTTATCTTGTTACACGTGACACAGGCTATCTGATTTGCTGCTTAATTAGCATCCATCTGTACTTTTTAAATTCGTGTTAAGCATCCTTAGATGCTGTCTGAGTGCTACTACGTGTGGGTGCATTTTGAGCTTAGATACATTTACTTGAGTGACTATGGCCCAGATTTAGTCAACTAAGCAAATAAGGATGCATATAAGAGTATGTGTCAGTGTTGCACAAATTATTGATATAAAGTGCAGGTTATGCAAATAATCAGAAAAGCACTTAATTTACTTCATTTGTTAAATCCTGGGAGGTCAATTATAAGGGTCAATTATTAATCATTTTAAGAATAAAGAATAAAGAAGCAGCAAAATATTTTTTGTGGTACAAAATGACTTCATTCAACCTGCAGTTGGTTTATAATATATAAAAGACTATAAAGTCATCCATTGTGACATGAATACGGCTACAGATAGTGGGATTTTCAAGCTGCAGAGGTCTTTGTAACAATGCTCCATGAACTCAAATTCCAACTAGCTAAATTTAGGACCCGTTATGTTATCACTGACTTTCTATTTCTTACTTTTCTTTAACTTCCTTGGCATGCCGACTGTTGACAACACCTATAGGCTTGGAAAGATCCCGGAAGACAGAAGGGTTGTCCAGATCAAGTGTATCTGAACTGTAGTCACACAGAATCCAAGGAAACTGTAATAACAAAAAATAACAGTCATGAGCATAATATCCAGAAAAAAACAACCCACAAAGATTTAAAAAGATCAGGAAACAAGGAATGATTCAACTTCAGATGTCTACACTTCAACAAAGAGAATGACCTTTAACCAATCATTTCAAAAAGTCCCTATTTAAAGCAAGAGATTAAAAATATGTTGCTAGATTTAGCAACAAATCGGTTAAGTATTTACTACTGTGAGTTTGCATTTACTTTTTGTTTAAAAAAAGAACCATTTGCACAGACACTTACACGCTACATTACAAAATATTATAAATTACAGTAATAATGAAAGGCAAAACTAATATACTGTACCTTAATTTCACAGCAGACAACTTTTCTTATTGCAGTTATAACATTTCATGACATGTTTAAAAAGCAATTATTTGCCTGTTTCCTTTTGATCTGATAAAATTTTAGAACATGCACAACTAATAATGGAAGACTACTGTGAGTATCATAAATGAAACAAAACCTCAAAAATCTTATGCAAGAACAGCATCTTACCACGGGGTACTGTGAGAGGTCATTGTAGGTTCTGCCTGCAATAGTGTTTAGTTGCATTAGATATTCAAAATTTGAAATTTCTCTGAAAACCCATTTCTGAAAAACAGAACAGAAATCAATCAGTAACAAGAAGCTAAACCTATAAGATGTTAAACCATGTGCTCAAATTCACTACAAGTACAAAAGTATCTCCTCACCTGTGTGAGACCAGAGGCCTTTAGCAGTTCTTGTGGGGAGCGAGATCCAAAATAAAACAAGTTAGAGGGACGAAGACCCAAAATTCGAGTGTACACTTTGTTTCTTACCTGGAAGAAGAAACAATACAATCACATTGTAAGGACACCTAAACCACAGCAGTCCAATCCTGTTTATTGTGAATTATCTAGTCATTTCCTCAGCCCACTAAATTCAAAGTATTCTTGAATTTATTGTACTGTTGGGGAAAAAAAGAAAGGAGCTTCCAATGCAACCATATAATGTACACAGTATTGCTACATAAATATATTCTATTATATACAGTCATATGAAAAAGTTTGGGAACCCCTCTCAGACTGCATAATAATTTACTCTACTTTCAACAAAAAAGATAACAGTGGTATGTCTTTCATTTCAGTACTGGGGTGTTTTCCGAACAAAGATTTTTAATGAAGCAGTATTTAGTTGTATGAAATTAAATCAAATGTGAATAACTGGCTGTACAAAAAGTTCTCTCAGAGGTTTAAACTGTCAGTTTCAACTTTAAGGAATGTAATCAGGAAATGGAAGGCCACAGGCACAGTTGCTGTTAAATCCAGGACTGGCAGGCCAAGAAAAATACAGGAGCGACATATGCATAGGATTGTGAGAATGGTTACAGACGACCCACAGATCACCTCCAAAGACCTGCAAAAACATCTCCCTGCAGATGGTGTATCTGTACGTCATTCTACAATTCAGCGCAATTTGCACAAAGAACATCTGTATGGCAGGGTGAAGAGAAAGAAGCCCTTTCTGCACTCACGCCACAAACAGAGTCGCTTGTTGTATGCAAATGCTCATTTAGACAAGCCAGATTCATTTTGGAACAAAGTGCTTTGGATTAATGAGACAAAAATTGAGTTATTTTGTCATAACAAAAAGCGCTTTGCATGGTGGAAGAAGAACACCACTTTCCAAGAAAAACACCTGCTGCCGACTGTCAAATTTGGTGGAGGTTCCATCATGCTGTGTGGCTAGTTCAGGGACTGGGGCCCTTGTTAAAGTCGAGGGTCAGATGAATTCAACCCAATATTAACAAATTCTTTAGGATAATGTTCAAGCATCAGTCACAAAGTTGAAGTTATGCAGGGGTTGGATATTCCACCAAGACAATGACCCAAAACACAGTTCGAAATCTGCAAAAGGCATTCAAGCAGAGGGAGAAGTACAATGTTCCGGAATGTCTGTCACAGTCCCCTGACACGAATATCATCAAAAAACTATAGGATGATTTGAAGCAGGCTGTCCATGCTTGGCAGCCATCACATTTAACTAAACTGGAGAGATTTTGTATGGAAGAATGGTCAAAAATACCTCCATCCAGAATCCAGACACTCATCAAAGGCTATAGGAGGCGTCTAGAAGATGTTATATTTGCAAAAGGAGGCTCAACTAAGTATTGATGTAATATCTCTGTTGGGGTGCACAAATTTATGCACCTGTCTAATTTTGTTATGATGTATATTGCATATTTTCTGTTAAACCAATAAACTTAATGTCACTGCTGAAATACTACTGTTTCCATAAGGCATGTCATATATTAAAAGGAAGTTGCTACTTTGAAAGCTCAGCCAATGATAAACAAAAATCCAAAGAATTAAGACGGGTTCTCAAATTTTTTCATATGACTGTACATATATAAACTGCTCAAACAAATTAAAGGAACATTTTGAAAACACATCAGATCTCAATGGGAAAAACAAACCGGCTGGCTATCTATACTGATACGAACTGGGTAATGTGTTAGGAACAAAATGATGCCACATCTTTTGATGAAAATGAAAATTATTAACCTACAGAGGGGTGAATTCAAAGACAACTTGAAAATCAAAGTGAAACAATGATGCGGAATGTCTAGTCCATTTCGCCGAAATTTCATTGCAGCAACTCCAAATCGTACTCAATTGTTTGTATGGCCCCCACGTGCTTTAATTCATGCCTGACAACATTGTGGCATGTTCCTAATGAGATGACGGATGTTGTCCTGAGGGATCTCCTCCCAGATCCTAGACAGTCTGAGGTGAAGCCTGGCAGTGTCGGATAAACCGAAACATAATGTCCCAAAGGTGTTCAATTGGATTTAGGTCAGGCAAGCGTGGGGGCCAGTCAATGGTATCAATTCCTTCATCCTCCAGGAAATGCCTGCATAATCTCGCCACATAAGGCTGGGCATTGTCGTGCACCAGGAGGAACCCAGGACCCACTGCAATAGCATAGGGTCTGATAATGGGTCCAAGGATTTCATCCTGATACGTAATAGCAGTCAAGGTGCCGTTGTCTAGCCTGTAGAGGTCTGTGTGTCCCTCCATGGATATGCCTCCCCAGACCATCACTGACCCACCACCAAGCTGATCATGCTGAACAATGTGACAGGCAGTATAAAATTTTCCATGGCTTCTCCAGACCCTTTCACGTCTGTCACATGTGCTCAGGGTGAACCTGTTCTCATCTGTGACAAGCACAGGGTGCCATTGGTGGGCCTACCCATTCTTGGTATTCTATGGCAAATGCCAATTGAGTTCCACAGTGCCAGGAAGTGAGCACAGGGCCCACTAGAGAATGTCGGGCCCTTGGGCCACCCTCATGAAGTCTGTTTGGTTTGTGTTTGGTCAAACACAATCACAGCAGTGGCCTGCTGGAGGTCATTTTGTAGGGCTCTGGTAGTGTTCATCCTGTTCCTCCTTCCCAAAGGAGCAGATACCGGTCATGTTGATGGGTTAAGTACCTTCTACGGCCTTGTCCAGCTCTCATAGAGTAACAGCCTGTCTTCTGCAATCTCCTCCATGCCCTAGAGACTGTGCATGGAGACAGCAAAATTTCTGGCAATGGCGTGTATTGATGTGCCATCCTGGAGACGTTGGAAAAAGGTCAGTGGCCTCCTCCAGTTAAACCATTCATGTTTTGGGGTTTGTTTCAATGCTGCCCATCTAGTGCATCTGTTGTTAATTTCATTAACACCAAAGCAGCTGAAACTGATTAACAACCCCCTCTGCTACTTAACTGACCAGATCAATAGCCCAGACGTTTCATTTACTTGATGCTATACTCTGATTAAAAAGTGTTCCTTTAATTTTTTTTAACAGTCTTGTCTGTTTACATAGAAGAATGAGTTGTCACTGTGAATTTTTAGACCAACTTAGACTTTCACTTTTTTGTAAGATGATCTTCACAGAGAATATCATATTGGTACTGATATATAACAATATTAATATAGAACTATACCATCACACTATATAATACATATTATACGTATTATAATTAACCGTCTACATACATCTGGATCTTCTGACATGGTGTGTTACTTGCTCAGTGTCACACAGTGAGTTAGGCATTAGACCTGCAAAGTTTTGTTAACCAATTCATGGTGATGCCATCATCTGACAATATTTTGATTTACCAATGGGCACCTTAACTGTATTGGCAGTTTGAAGCTGTGGTGTCCAATATGACAACCAGCAGCTATAATGAACCTGGCTGCATTTACGGTTTTGTTTCAGTCTAATCATTTATTTGCAAAAACAGAGGTTCCAGTGACATTTTGTTTGCCTGCCTAGCATTTGTTTACTTTAAAGAAGTTCATTCTGTTAATTGCATAGATAAAACTATAGCCTGCTTAATACATCTACATCTACATTGGAGCGTAAGCAGTAACGTCAGGCAAGCAGGAAACTGTCCTTGACAGGGTGTCATGTCCATCACAGAATTCACTCACGCACACAACACACTCACATTGGAAAAATTTTGAATTACCAGCTAAACTAACCAGCAAGTCTTTGGGGATGTGGGAGAAAAAACAGATTACCTGAAGAACTAGCCACACAGACACAGGGCAACTGTGCTAGCTCCACACAGACAATGACTGGGAGGGAGTTTTGAACCCAGGACACTAGCTCCAGAAGGCAGCACTAACCCTTTATGCCACTGTGCCACCCGGAGAGAAAAATGTACTTTACTAATTTGTAATCAGCAAAAAAATGTTTCCAAGCATGTTTGGACTCAAAGATCTAGATTCTGGTCTAGCTAAACATATCACACACACTAGTTTTTCACTGTATGTGCACATGTCTCATTTCTTATATTGTATTTGGCATCCAGGTTCAGTGTAAGGTTTTCAGAAAAAAAAGTTAAAATAAATAAAGTATTTTGACTTTTATCCTTTACTAACAGCCAACATGGATGTCACTAACGAGACTAAAAATAACACAAAATGATTACAGCCCTGGTGATGTGCTAATGTCGTTTCCAGTGATGGTTGCTCCTCCTTTGCATACTATGCTGGGACAAGCTTTAAGTATACTGTAATAGCAAATCTTGATTTTTGCATTATTAATACACTGCAGCCAAGATAAGCATCAATCCAAAACTTCGTGAACTCAGTACAGCTGGAAAAAAGAAAGACAAAGCATTGACATTATGGAGAAGGCACCTTCGTTCTGAAGTTGATGAAGTAATGAGCCTGGTCAATGAAGAAAAACTCCAGGGCTGATCGGCGCAAATTGTAACGACGCAGGTGTACTTCTCTCAGCTGTGATAAGGGCCGTTTGAAATCGTAACCAATGCCTGCAAACAATAAAAATGACGACATGGTGTCACTCGCATACTCCAATAGAACAACCCAGGCTTTGCTGGCTCAACACTCTGCTGAAACTGAATGAATACCCAAAAATCTCCTAAGGGAAAAACAGGATGATGATGGATTAGTGCCTTTAGGTAAACTCTAGCAGTATGGCCAGTGATGCTAGACAACATCATTTTGAATTTTATTGTAATGCCAGACAGTACATTTTATTTGATAGCAAACACTTGCGAATGAATTATTACAGCAAATGATAATTTTAATTCAATAGATTTTAATTACTACTGCACTATTTGAGACATGTGTTATTGAAACATTATTGGTGGGAAGATTTTAACAAAGATTTACATAAAAATGACAATTTAAATGTAAAGCAAAAGATCTACTTAAATAGTGCCACTTACTGTAAAGTTTGTGTGGAGCTATCAGAGTTGAAGAATCAACAACAATATTATGTACAGTCATTAGGATTTTTCACTACACTTACCTTCCTCAGTTTCTTTTTTCTCCGGACTTCCGTCATAGAAATATATGTGATGTGTGGTGACCTCAAGTCGACCCTGTATCACAGCCACAATGGTGATGAGTTCACAATCTTCAGAAATAACCAGTTTCTCTTTCTGGTTCTGCTCATCAACCTCCACTCTGTAAATGAAATTTAACACATTGACATAAATATCATCAAATGAAATTAGTTCTTCAGTTCAGAAAAGTGTTTCTCAGTGGGGGTGTGGGTCATAGTTCAATAGGGGTCCCAGTAAAATTATTGGTGAGGCACATATAAGATAACTGAAAATGATTATAAAATTGTAGGAAAATACTCAAATCACTAAAAATCATGATACAGCAGTGGTGCTATAGTTTTCACAAAAATCCCTTTTAAAGTGCATTTCATACATGGATTGCATTTAGCTGGACTGTATGTACACCTGGCATTACATTCATGTCCGAACAGAGATAGCATGGTCTCCCCACGTATGCCCAGGAATCTGGGATTTTGTGGTTGCTAGTTTTCATTTGTGCAGCACATTGCATCGCAGCTACTAACTTGTAGTTAGAGTGAAAACTGGCTGCTACAATGACCTATCAAGAGAGAGAGAAAAAGTGATATGCCTCAACTGGCACACAGACTTTAGTGTTTTAACATGTTAGCAAAGCTGTGACAATCTCATAATAGAGATGGTAGGTTAACTCTATACAGTAAACCCTCATTTATCGTGGTTAATCTGTTCCAGACTCTACCGCGATAAATTAATTTCCGCAAAGTACGATTCTTTATTTATAAATCTAATATTTTCGCAGTTAGAGCATAGAAAACCTGTTTACGACCTTCTAAATATGTTTTTTAACATTATTAGAGCCCTCTGGACATGAAATAACACCCTTTAGTCAAAAGTTGAAACTGTGTTCCATGATAAAACAGAGATGGCAGTTCTTTCTCACAATTAAAAGAATTCAAACATATCTTCCTCTTTAAAGAAGTGTGTGTCAGGAGCGGAGAATGTCAGAGAGAGAGAGAGAAAAGTAAACAATCAAAAATCAATAGGGCTGTTGGGCTTTTAAGTGGAAGCACCGCAATAAAGCAGCCGCAAGGCAGGGATCAATGTGAAGGTAGTCTTTCAGCATTTTTTACAGGAGCGTCCTATCTTCTAAGCAAACAGCCTCTGTGCAAACAACCCCTCTGCTCACACCCCCTCCGTCAGGAGCAGAGAATGTCAGAGAAAGTGAGAGAGGCAGAGAAAAGCAAAACAATCAAAAATCAATATGTGCTGTTAGAGCTTTTAAGTGTGCGATGCACCGCAAGGGAAGCATATCGTATATCATTGAGGAGTTTTATTTAATAATACGTAATACGTGTTCTGATTAGGTAGCTTCTCAGCCATCAGCCAATAGCATCCCTTGTATGAAATCAACTGGGCAAACACAATGAGGAAGCATGTATCATAAATTAAAAGACCCATTGTCCACAGAAATCCGCGAACCAGCGAAAAATCCGTGATATATATTTAGATATGCTTACATTTAAAATCCACGATGGAGTGAAGCCGCGAAAGTCGAAGCGTGATATAGCGAGGGATCACTGTACACACTGCCACACATTTTTTAAAAGTTTCACAGGTGTCAGGACTAGCCATTAGTGAGCTGCCACCACCGTACTCAGTGCTTTTGTATTTTCTGCGGACTTGATTGTTGTATGTGGAGAGAAAACAAATTTGAAGTTCCACATGTATTAAATGCGGCCATAGCTGATGGAAATGCTCCATTGCTGTCCAGAGGATAATGAAGTATCTTCTGTTATTAAATTATGAAAAAATGTTTGCAGCAATTAATTCTGCATTTTAAAAATTACTTTATTTTCAGAAATACACAATAATTTTATGCATAAATTAAAAAATAATATTTAAGCCAACCTGTGGAGGGAGCCGCTTTTGTTGTTATCAAAAAATACCTGCAGTGACAGGTAGGTTGGTAATTACTGCTTATTATGTATCTCTATAAATGCTTACTCATTTTAAGTATTGGTCAAGAAATTCAGGCATGAGTAAAAATAACTTATTTAACAGAAACATGGAGGCTGCTTTTGAAATTGCCAATAATTTTGTACTGTTTTAAAAAAACACATCCACATAAGCTTATTTATTGCTATTGCTGTTACATTGCCTATGTTAATAAATGTAAGTTCAACATCAAGCAAGTTTTGACCCTACACTAAAATGTCTCATTGGCCCAATTGGTGCATGAAACACAAGACTGGCAAACATTCACGCTAATAAAGAAACTCAGACTCCTCTCAACCAATTAGCTTACTAAGATGAACAGCTATATGGCAGTAATGGTATATTGGATGTCTAAACTCATAATAAGATGAGCTCCTATCCATCCAGATTGTACTGGTATTATTTTGTCACACTAATTACTCTGCTTCTGTTTTGGACACATTTATGAACTTTAAAGTTAAAGAATGTTAATCTAAATTGCATGAATAATTGTTCTGGTTTCTGACCGGCTGCTAAATACAAAAAATAAAAAAACATAAACCTGAAATAGCTACAATAAAAATACACATGAACTGTTGGCAACATATTTATGCCTCCACTCATGGGCTAGAACACATTTCTGGGGAATTCTTGTCAACATCTAGATCTTTCTAGGAGTATCCTATGCAAGCTGATTATATCCCAATCACTCCAAATAAAACTATTTCCAAACCAGTTGCTAATACATGTAACTCAAGTATGCATGTAACTTTTAAAATAGGCAGTCCACCGGTCTGAGTTAATTTACAACCTCAATATGTGGAAAATTAAACAATTGGAAACAGGCTGGCTAATAACCTGAATATGTGACAGAAGTTGCTAAGAAATCAGAACTCTGCGTGAATAAAATAAGGTTTATGTTGTTCATGTAAACATTATTGCGATGATGCAATTTTTAATAAAAAGAAGTCTAAAAGAAATTAAATGCATATTGTTGTTATTTTTCATTTTCTGTAGTTCAGGGCGGATTCAAAAATAATTGCTGGACGCTCCGGATAAATAAAGGATTTATTTCTGCAGGATTACTACTGAACTCTTTTGAAGTTGATATGCCAATGTAAGGAATACATTTAAATAAAGATTTCAGATCATCATTAAAACAAATTCATTACTAGTCTGGAACAAAGATGACATTAATTAAGGACTCACTGGTTGTCTAAAAAGACGAGATCTTCTTCTTCTAGCTGGTCATCTGCCATATCTCTGACTTTAGCTTCTTTGGCCACAGCAAGGGGTATAGTGTCTGTATGACTATGTAGGTTTTCAGCTCCTAAGATGCATGGGAAAATTAAGCAAGATGTTAAGTACCACAAACTCTATTTATGGGAAAATAAATCATAAAGTGTAAAGAAGTCCCAGGGAAGAAGACTGGATGGAGAGGTACTCATGCGGTTAAGACACGATGGAGCAAAAGACATTATATAAAGTTTAGTAGCCTGCTTCTGGCATACTGGTTAGAAGAGAAGATAATAATTCAGCACAAAAAGGTATTCTAAATGTAAAGTAAACATTTCTGTACCCATGTTGTCTCTTAGAGCACTGGCATCAGCATGTGAGTCAAAGTTGTAATTAGGGACAAGTTTAAGCCTCATTTTGGAGTAGGTCTCAGCACTTGATAACTTCAATTTCATTTCAAGTTGAGGACTGTAAACAAAAACAGTGATGTAATCAGGAGGCTTCTGCGGATATTGACCGACATTGACTTTAATAAGCAATAAAACTATAAACACAGAAAAACAGTACGTTCCTCCTTTATACAATGACTACTTTTTTGGCAAAAGCCCTAGACCTTCACAATCAGGTCCATTTGAATACGGAAACATACCGTTCAGCCCAGGCACCCCTTTCGCAAGAAACAAGACGTCGGATAGATTTCCACTGGTGAAATACAGTAATGTGATGGCTGTTGACTTGCTTCAGCATATTCGAATAGCGCAGATTCTCACTACGCATCTTCTTCAAGTAGGTATCCACAAACAGCTCCTGCAAATTCAAGAATCATCATAGTGGCCTCAGTGGTTATTGGTTTTCGCTACAACACACACACTTATCAAAAGTATGGGTTCTGCTTTAAAATAATTTCTTTAATTGTCTGGTTTATTTTTGTTCGGTCTGTGACTTCAGTAATATTCAAGAGCTTTGTGCTTTCATTTTGTTCTACCCTACATAAAATATGACAAAGAGCAGACTGTTTTCTGCCCTTATGTAACTGTGAGAATAATGGAAGATGTACAAGTAAAATATGCTTAAAATGAAGTTGTATGGGATTACCAAATAGGCTAACAGGCATGGAGAATTGTACTTTGAAAGATAATAACTCTTCTGCTAAATAAAAGCCACAAAACATAAGCCCATATAAGTGAATTCTTCTGTTCACCAAACCTATACATTCTGAATCATGATTTGATTCATCTGATCATCCTTTGATTTCCTGTGAATGTTTAGATGTGTGCCTTTATCTCCAATGGCAGGAACCATTCATGCAAATAATTATTGAAATTGTTGAGAACCTGTGCAACCCCTTCATTCGGAAATTTTCTTTTGTGATGAAAAATATTTTTGAATTTTAAGTTCAGTAATTAGAAAAAACACATTTAGGAACTTCTGAAAAAGGAACAGATTATCAAAGGGACTACACTCTTAAACAATGACACTTAGCTCTTATCATCAGTTTGCAGAAGTACAAGCAGAAGAAGAGGAAACTAGGTGTTAGTTCACTAATCCTTAGTCATGCTTTCCTGAATGTGTTATATCCTCTTTTTTCAATCTTATAGGCTTTAACCAGGCAACATTTTAAGCCACGGCAGAGCTGGAGAGAGGTGCAGCTTACCTGAAACTTTAACTTGCTCTCTTCACGTTCCTTTTCTCTACGAAGAGAGCTGCTCATTAATGCGTCAAAACAAGAGTTCCAGAAATTCGACATAAGATCATGGCTTCTGCCAAAAGTCTCGAGTTCGTAATAAGACACAGCGGGATGAATCTGAAAGCGAAGTGCAAATAATATATAAATCCTATTTAATCATATGTAGATTACTTTTGCTCAACATTTTTCAGTTTATCTATTGACATTCAACGTATCAATAGTCGACCACTGGAATTAAAATGCACTCATACAACATCTGGAAGCTAAATACCCATTTCTGATACAGAATATGGGAATAAAATATTACTTACTACTACTACTACTACAAATAAATTATAGGATTCCTGGCTTGCATCTAATGGTGATGGTATAGCTTTCAACCAACCACAACACTGGAACGGATTAAGCAGTTTGAGAATGTTATATTGTAATTTTATGCAATAACAAATATACTACTTATTTTACTAAACTTGGAAAAATAAACTACATTTACTATACATTTATAACTTCTTAAAAAATAAAGACAAAAGTCTTGTTAACTAGAGTATAAAAATGTACTTTGACATATTAAAAGGAATATTGATTTGCTTGTTCATACACACTATTATTTAAAGAAATTTAGTAGTAATATTTTACTTCATGTTCAGTTTTTGCTTTCTTTGGGCACTCATTTGGAAACTGCAAACATTCTCAATAAACACCAAAACACCCAAGAATTTTAAAAACGATCCCTTAGTGACCTGAAGATTTTGTTCAGTTGACTTTACAATGAAAGAAAATATCAGACTGAAGAAAAGACAACAAGCAGAGATTATTACATGTTTTTCAATAAAGCTTTGCCACTCCTGAGTGGTACAGTAATGCTGAAGATCTTCAAAAAAGGTGGTGCTGCCATTTGTGGGTGGAAGAGATGGTAACAGATGCTGAAGGTCTAACAGCTCAAAGTGCTGGTCCAGTAGCGTCCTCACAATGGGAACTAGGTAGGTAAAAGTATCTGTTCGGCCGCCAGTCAGTGACTGACATAAAGGACCACTGAGCCGGCCCAGGAGAAAACACACTTCTTCCTTGTGCAGTGAAAGAACAGTCTGTAATAGGCTGTGCAGCTTTACACAAGCCATTGCACAAATCTGGGAAGGGAAGGAAAACATCAATGTTATAAAAAAAATACCTTTTATATGCACACCACAAAAAAAAAGTTCAAAAGCTAATTTTTAAATGTAAACAACTCTGTATTCAAAATTTTATTTTAAATACTGAACAGTAGAAGTGTAGCAATACAAGTGACCTTATTTATTTATATATTTTTTAGAGATCCAGCCTTTGAACCATGCCAGATCACTGCAAGGCCTACTAAAATATGGAAATGCCAATCATCCTGACCTGCCTGTTTTGCCAGACCTTGAGACCAGCAAGAAATATTAAAACCAAAAATGCTAATCTCATATTTGTTATTAAGTTTATTAAATAGTAACAAATAATTTCCACAGTAAGAGTGCAGAAATTACAAAAGTAATTTCTCATTTGCAATCAAAGAAACAGCAAATGTTGGTAACATCAAAAACACTGTTATTTCTTAAATATTAAGCATTCTGTATTCAATTTAATTTTAAATACTGAACAGTAGAGCTGTAACAATACAACTACATTTGTTTGTATTTTTTAAATATGGTGTTTCCACCCTTTCTCTATGTAAGGAGAGCTCTGTGCCACTCATGGTCGTGCAACCAGCTCTTTCTAGATACCACTGATGTCAAACACTAACATAATTTAACCATTTACGTTTGTCTATATATAATTATTGATAACATAGAAAAATGTGTAAAATTGTATTTTCACTTTGACAATAAAATTTCATCATTTCAAACAGTGTAAATTTATTAGGGTTCTACTTAAATGTGAAACAGCTCAACAGGGCTTGTTCTTAGGGACTATACCATACTAAATATTTCAAATGAGAAAGTTAGATTCAACCATTTTGATTTTTAAGAATTCAGAAGTGGACACATTTGGTGGTATCCCTCCACGAAAACAGAAGAACACACAACTGTCTCAGAAATAACATGAAACTAACAAAACAATTGGCATCCATCACTGTTTATTCCGTATTTAACAAAATCAGACTTTGCTTTAGAGTTTTGATTCTGACGAATATTTCAAATAGTAACGAAAATTAAAATAGAATGGACAAAAAATGATAGGACCATTAACTTGATATTTTGTTGTACAACCTTTAGAGGTAATCACTGCAAACACGTGATGCCTGGAGTTCTCCATGAGATGTCTAAACCTGTCCACAGGCAGTCTGGCCCACTCTTTCTGAACAAACTGTTTCAGCACTCCACCACAGTCCAGTGTTTTGTTCTTAGCCATTCTTGGGTGCTTTTAGCTATGTGGTCTGGGTCATTATCCTATTGCAGGATCCATGATTCGTGACTGAGATAGAGCTTTTTGACACTGGGCAGTACATTTTGCTCTAGAGTGTCTTGATAGTTTTGAGATTTCATTGTTTTCTGCACAGACTCAAGGCACCTTGTGGCAGATGCAGCAAAGCAACGCAAAAACATATCTGAGACTCCTCCATGTTTCACAGTATTCTTTTCTTTGAAAGCCTAATTTTTTTCGTTTGTGGACTGATGCAACAAAAATCTACTGTTTTGTCTCATCTGTTCAAAGGACTTTCTCCCAGAAGTTTTGTTTTGTTAATACATATTTTTGTGAATTCCAGCCTGTATTTTTTATGTTTTTCTTTCAACAGTGGAGTCATCTTCCATTGAGCCCACTGTCACTCTAAAAGTGACAAATGGGGATAGCAGATGCTGATGGACCTTGACCTTAGAGTTCAGCTTTTATCTCTTTTGTATCTGTCCCTGGATTTTTGTCTACCATTCTCACTTTCCTTCTGCCCATTCTGGGGTCGATTTACTCTTGTTACTGTGTCCAGGGAGGTGACTACAGTCTCATGGATATTAACCTTCTTCATAATATTTGCAACTGTTATCACAGGAACATCAAACTGCTTGGAGATGGTCTTACAGATTATGCCTTTAACGTGCTTGTCTATAATCTTCTTTCTGATCCCCTCAGACAACTCTCTTTTGTTTTATCTTGTCCTTGTTCAGTGTGAGGCACACAATGATACAAAATAGTACAGTGACCACTTTTCTGCATTTAAATAGGCTGAATGATTTCATGATTGGATAAATGAGTTATATTACTTAAAGAAAAGTTTGAAAAGTCACTCTTCTTCAATTATTTATGATCTTTTCTAGGGGTACTAACAAATGTGTCCAGGACATTTTAGAATAAGCAATTCTATATCTCTTTACACAATTGCTCAGCTTTAATTTTATAACATATCAAAGGCATGCAGATATATATGGCACAATCACATTTCATTTAATCACCTTTCAGGAGACATACAGCATTTCTTCAAAGAGCTCTAAGGGTACCAAACAAATTTGTCCATGTCTGTATATATAGGATACATAGAGGGCCTTAACTAATTTGATCCTAGTAAACACCACTGAAGGGAATACACTTACTTGTATCCAAGTTCTGAAACCAGATAAATTCATATTTTCAAATAAACAAACAATTCCTGATGTTCAGCTAAAGATCAAGCAGTCACATAGGTTTTTTGGTTTTCATGGTAGCAATTGTCAGTACATATATAACTAGGCTGGCAGATGAGGGATAATGCACACAAAAATAGAGCTGCAATAAATGTAATAAAGCAAGGAAATGAACATAAACTCTAGGAATTCAGCTTACTACCACTTATGTACCAGAGACTTACCTGGGAATTCTGTTGCTGGATGTAACCTGTTATGATGCGCAAGCCAATCTGGGCCATCTCCCTTGAGTCATTTGTACCATTCACAGGGAAATACCATGCTTGCATCTTATCCAACAGATTAACAACACCTTCAAAAATCTGTAGCAGACCAAAAACACTGTGAATTATAGCAAACTGTAGCTACAGCATAGAATAATACATTCATGTCATGGGGTGTTTTGAACAGCTTAACCAGCTTCTCAATGTCAGCTCCCTTTTTACTTACCTTTTCACTCCACAAAGCCTGGTTGCTGTGGCCTTCAGCAAAGAGGAAGTCCTGAAGAAGACGAAGTAGCTTTATAACATTCTGAGCGTTACTAAGCAAAACAGGTGTTGAGCTGTCTTTGATATCTGAAAATGCAGATTCCAGCATCATCTCAAGAAGGCTAATAAGAGATGGAAATTGGCATCAGTAAACAGAGTCAGGTTTGTTTTAAAATTATATTACATTTCTATAGACAGGACACAAAATATCCCCAACCACTGAGCCTCAAATCAAGGACACTAAACAATTTTGGCAATCTTGCTTTGGCATAAAAACTTTGGTAACACGACCATTCCAAAGGGCATAAAAACACTTAAATATACACAACGTGACAGACAGTAATGTATACCTATGAATACACAGCAGCTGTGATACATATAAGAATAACTGGGAAGCTAACAGTTCAAACTATGCAGTCACACTTATTATTTATTTTGTTGCTGGACTCTTGAAAATGAAGGGTAAAGAGTCATGTTACCTTAAATATGAAAAGTAGCAAACTAGAGTAGCAGTTTAAATAGCAGACAGCCTGTGTCAGGACAGAGGAGGTCCAACAATAAACGTATTAAAAGGTCACAGTGAAGCAATTCAAATATCACATATTAGCAATAATAAACAAGTTTGTGGCCAGTTCATAACACATCCACCAGGTGTCACTAATCACCTATTTAAATGTTCTACAAAGTAATTTGATACATTTTAGGTTATTCTTGTAATGGCGCTAGCTGCAACGGAAACCACTTTCTCTGGCTGGTGTCTTAACAATTTAGATCAACCCCATACATCTACTTTATATTTTCAAAGCTACACTTAGCTCTGCTATTTGATTTCCTGTTTCTCATCATACCAAAAGTCAAGCAAAATGACACCTTTTATTGGCTAACTAAAAAGATTACAATATGCAAGCTTTCGAGGCAACTCAGGCCCCTTCTTCAGGCAAAGATAAAAACATTACATCTTCCCCGAAGAAGGGGCCTGAGTTGCCTTGAAAGCTTGCATATTGTAATCTTTTTAGTTAGCCAATAAAAGGTGTAATTTTGCTTGACTTCTTACTACATCCATAATGGCTAACATGGTACAATGCCCTAGTACTACATCATCCTACCAAAACAAATGGAGGATATGTAGTATATAATATGCTCCTTTTCTGTCTTAGTTGGTTACAGACTCAGTATAAATATAATAGTATGTTACTTAGTATCTTAGTCAGTATGCATCTTTGTAAACAACTACACGGTATTTTTAAGTAAGACAGTATTCACCCGAAACTACACTGATAAGGGAACAATCTGGGAAACTACTTCAATGTGTTTCACTGGCTGCTTCCTAAAATCTCTGACATCTCAAAAAGCATAGTATAAAACTGAATTAAAACCAGTTATAAACAAAACATATAGCCTATAAATAAATATTATGTTTAAGTCTGAACCAGAAAGACAGATAGTGTCATACATGTGTGATTAGGGATCACATGAAAGGCTCAGGTAAGCCCGCCATATCCCACCACAGCAAGAGGAAGCGCTGTGGCTAATGGTATCTCCTCTTCCATTTACCCTTCAGCACTGAGCAGTCTCTTGGAGACAATGGGTAGCCCTAGTACCAGCAGGCAACTGAAGCTCAGTCCTTATGGGTCAGAGGTCTATTACCAGATGACCTGGCAGAGAAGGGCATCTTTTGTCCATGGACAACAGACAAGAAGGAGCTCTCTAAAGTAGGAAGTACATTAATACTTATTTTGTTTTGTAGTTTAAAGTACAGTTTATTTTTCCATTTGACATATTAAACTGGGTTACCATTGGCTTGGCACACCAAAAGTTGCACCCGTGTCTGTCAGTTTTCTCTCACATTGGCACAGTTGACAAGGGATTGCTCAATTGTGCAGGGGAAACAGGAAATGCAGTTAGTGACAGCACCCTCACCTGCCATTGTGGGATATTGGCAGACTTACCTGAGCCTTTCAGGTGATACCTGATCGCACATGTGTGAGAACAGACAATAAATGAAAGCTCAAAAGTGCATTCATAGTACAAATGAATTATTGTCTTGCAGAGTAAGAAGCCCAAACTTATATGACTGAATCAGTTACACCACTGTAACACTCATGAATATGGTTATCAGTCTACTTACCTACGTTTAATTTCGTCTGGGGCTCTTATAAGCTCCCAGGATGAGCCAAGCTTGGTAAGGACAGAGAACACCTGGCCTCGCTCTTTCCAGGCAGCATCATCACTGCCTTCAACTCCACGCCACATCACAGAGAAAATAATGTTGGTCAATAGATTACATAATTCTTCTTCTGGAGTTTGCTGTGTGGGAATCAAGAAATTTAACAACATCAGAAGTTTGTCAAATAAGAGGAGACCATTCAGTCCAACAAGATGGTCTGGGTAATAACAGCCGTTTTTTTTGAGCTGTGGACCTGCTATACCACAGGGCACCCTTGCTTAAAATGTCGGTTAATGTAAATATGTAGTTAAGTGAGCCAAAGATGAACTGATGAGCAAAAGTTATAAAGTTAAAGATGACATATTTCTTTGATATTTTAAGCAAGATTACATTCTTATTTCCATCATTCAGAATTACAAAATACCAAAAAAATGAAAAGGGCCTGGAAGAAAAGTTTGGGTACCCGACATGGTCAGTACTTAGTAACACCCCCTTTGGCAAGTATCACAGTTCATAAACTCATTTTGAAGCTAGCTAACAGTTTTTTATTTCTTACTTGGTGTCTTTTCGTCCATTTGTCCTTATAAAAGGCTTGCAATTCTGTAAGATTCTTGGGCTGTCTTTCACATACTGCTTTTTTGAGATCTATCCACAGATTTTCAATGATGTTTAGGTCAGGGGACTGTGAGTACCATGGGAAAAACGTCCGACTGAGCCTCTTGGGGTATTCCATTGTAAACTTTGAGGTTTGTTTTGGATCATTATGTTCTTGTGGGACCCATCCTCTTATTAGATTCAACTTTTTTACAGATGGTATTTACTGGTACTTATTTGAATCCGTTCTTCCCTCTACCAAAGACATTTTCCCTGTGCCACTGGCTGCAACACAAGCCAAAAGCATAATCAGTTCACCCCATGTTTAATTGTTGGAAGAGGTGTTCTTTTCTGGAGTTCAGTGCCTTTTTTTCTCCAAATATACCTTTGCACAACTGTGGCAAAAAAAAATGTATTTTGAATTCATCAGTCACAGGATCTTTTACAATCCTGAAGGTCTTTTGCGGTCAAAAAGGGTTTTTTATTTGTATTCTACCAATCCAACAAGCAGTTCTTTCAGAAAGATTTCTTGGTCTTTGAGACCTCAACTTGATCTTCACCATTCCCGTTAACTGCCATTTCTTGATAACTTTACAAACTGAGGAAACAGCTACCTCATAAGGCTTTTCTGTCTTTTTGTAGTCTTCTCCTGCTTTGTGAGCATCAATAATTTTATTTTTCAGAGTGCTAGGCAGCTGCTTAGAGGAGCCCATAGGTGCTGATTGTTGGGTCAAGGTTTGAAGCATCAGAAAATTTATACAGCTCTGCAATTTACATCACATGGGATTTCCTAATGATGACTGTGAATAAGTCCTAATGAGTTTATTAAGGTGTGAGAACTCAGTAAACGTTATCTGAGATGTCAAATATTATGGGGTGCCCAAACTATCCGCAAACAAAAACAATACACTAATCTTGCATAAAATGCTGAAAAGAAAAGTGTCATCTTTAACTTTAGGCTTTTGGTGATTAGTTCATCTTCTGCTCACTTAACTGTTCACAGTAACAGACATTTTAAGCAAGGGTGCCCAAACTTTTGCATGCCACTGTGTGTGTGTATTTTATATATGGTTATATTTTATTTATAGTTTGTTCATGGTTCCTTTTTCATCTTTTGATGTTTGAGACACAGTGGCACAGTGTTTAGCACTGCTGACTCATAGCTCAGGTCACATTTTGGCCACAATAATCAGTCCAGCATAGCTGGCAGACACATTTGTAGCCCTAAGAACCACCGCATCATTATAATCTAGTCCAGTTCCTTCTTCCTTATTTACTTTATTGCATTTTTTCCAAGTTCTGTAAAATTCACAGACATTTCAGTGATTTTTCCCAACTTACAATAAAGCAAACGCTGTTTCATCATAAGTAACCAGAACACAACCTATTCTATGTTGATTAAATAAAATTATTCTATGTTGTCTAGCATCAACCTACTTAAGACCGTAGAATTAATCAATAAATAAAACATAGGTAAGTTACATACACTCTTCATATGGTAACAGTCATTGGTTATAATATTTTGGCTCATCACAGTGTCTGTATGTGTGCATGTAAGATAAGAAATGTAAATGATGCAATTTACCGGAACCATAAACCTCAGAAATCTGGTTGTGTGCCTTACCTGTGGGTTGCTGGTGTTGGATGTGTTATCACCAGGAAGTGGTTCTTGGTAGCTGCTTTCATCAAGTACATTAGAGAGGCTAGAACTCTTGCGCACCTGCATGCCAGGAAAGGGTTTGAAGGTCTCCAAAGGTGATGGGGTATCAACCTGGCTGACTGGTGTCTGGTTGCCGCTTTCCACTGTAGCTATGGAGCCACTACTGGCCAGTTCCAGCCCCAACTCAAAAGGAGACATTCCAAAAGGTGACAAAGGATGGTAGAGGCTATCCTCTTCAGGATGCTGACAACAATCAGCAGCCCCTGGGATGTCAATGGTGTTGGAAGAAGAATGGCTAGCCCTGTCCAGAGAATCAAAGGACTTAAAATTCATTGAGTTCCCATATGATTTCAGCGTACACGATGGAAAATTGTTGCTTGGTGAAAGAGAGAGGTCAGAAAAACCTTCAGAAATGTCAATATCTGAGTGCTCAAAGGTGAAAGGCAAAAAGACAGAATCTGTGATATCTCCCATAACAACATGTTGGTCCTCCAGTAGATCTGGGGTGTTAGAGTCCTGACGACATAAGTGCATTCCATTTTGGTTGCGAAGGTCCAACGAACTTGATAAACTGTCAGCCCTGGACTCATATGACTCTTTAATATAAAGCTTAGTCAAAGTGTCCTGCCAGCTAGCCTGCCGTGACAACTGATGAACATTTTCATGGTTGGAGTAAATAAGGTGGAAAAGCTGAAAGAGGATAAAGTAATACAGATAATATGTAAGTCAACAAGCTGAAATCATTGATGTGTATGATTTTCAAATTAATTTATCCAATTATTTAACCTTCATTCAACACAGTGACAAATGCCTTTTCTACACAATATTCACAGTATTGCCCTCCTTATTTTCAAATTTGCTTATTTGGAGTACACAAAATAAAAGACAGTTAACACAAAAACCAAAATCACACTGCATGACAGTCTGGACACTGGTCTTGTGGAATCACCAGTCTGGAAACCTAAGTATTCCATCTCTTCAAAAAATCTGACAAATTTTGGATTCTGCATACTGGAATGATTCGGAGCAAAATATCATGTGGCTGGGATGAGAATTTCCACCTTAAATCTATCTAGGGCCTTGATAAAGATGGGCTTGTTCTCCATAGGTAGGGGACGAGGAATTATCTTGAGGTGGTCAAGTTTAAGTACCAGGAGATGTTGTTCATGATCAAATTCATAAATGTGTGTGGATATGATCAGTGAATTAGTTTAAATGTCCTAACACTGGCCTGCAGTGGTGAATTAAGAGCCAATTCCACAAACGACGCTTTTAATTTGCCATTAAGTTTATATTCTTATCATTAATTATTGTTACAAGCTCTGTGTAATAACTAAAAAAATGAGATTGCAATTACACATGACTGAAATGAAGTTCTTGCAAAGGATTACTACGTTACAGGGTGAGGACCCTAGCAATGTGGGAGGACCTCTGATGGCATCAGGGTATCTACTATGAGTACTCTACCAGGCATAGATTACCAGAAGACGACCTAGGACATAGTAGAAGGACCATATGTTTAGAATGTCCTGGAAGTATCTAAAAATCTCTAAAGTAGAGGAGGAAAAACACTCAATTTACTTTCAGTTTCTTTTAGTTGCAGATGTGCATGTTAGGGATGGCTGCCCTGTAGCATGACCCAGTGGTGTTTCAACTACTGTCAACTGACAGATCACTCAATGCTCTCTTGCATATTTCGCTAAAACAAAGCAAATTCCTAATTTTGTTTCCTCGGTAACAACAAGTCATGCTAGTTATGATGCAGTAAAACAAAAGAAAGCAATGGCAATAAATATATCTTAATTGACAGCTCAGGTATATGCTGTGCATTGGTAATACAGCTCCCTATTTTTTTCCAGCTAAAATGACGTCACAAACTACACTTTTTGGAAAAACCTCACAACTTTCTAACTGTTTACAAAAATCAGAAGTTTTTGGCCATCTTGAGAAAAGCATGATTTCTATTTGTAGAAAGTAATAGCTTATGTGTTATGCCTCAACTACTTTAATCTTCAGACATCCTTGTTCTTTAATAAAGATTTGGATAAACTGCTGAAAACTAGAAGGGTAAAAATATAAATTGATGATCAGATGGCAGCGGGCAACCTGAATCTACTTCATAAAGTCTTATGAATTAAATTATCAATATTAATTAAAGCAACTCAAAAGGTTTATACAGTATATATTTTTATGCATTTACGCACAATGTTTTTAGAGTTTCCTCTTTTTTTTTCTCTTTTCTGTATTTGCAAACCCGTACAGCAAACTAATGTTAGCCTGAATAAAAAAATCTAAAATGATCTGCAATGAATAATTGAATGGGTATACTGTGTAATGGACTAGTATGCCAGCAAACATG
Source organism: Polypterus senegalus (assembly GCF_016835505.1). Taxonomy (NCBI): domain Eukaryota; kingdom Metazoa; phylum Chordata; class Cladistia; order Polypteriformes; family Polypteridae; genus Polypterus; species Polypterus senegalus. The sequence continues at coordinate 114,346,724 of NC_053168.1, forward strand.
CTGTGCTGCTGTACAAGGCTCTGGCTTTCCATAACACAATGATGCACAAATTAAAAGTAGAAAACAGGTGAAACAAATGATGGATAGATGTAAACTCCAGATTTACTAATTAGCTCATTCTTTTTTCCTGCTGCTTAATGAAGAACTGTATTGCAAAGCCTGTGTAGAATAAATATAAAATCAGATTAATGTCATAAAATTATTACTATTGTTGTAATCAAAGGTTCTTTGTGATCCTTGACTAATGCATTAATGTAAATGATTCCCTGTCCTTTGATCTAGAATGATTATAACATTTCTCTAATAGATAGTGACTACCAGATCAACATATATATATACCATGCTCTCTCACTTGGCCGTGAAGCCAAAATAAAGGATGTTCAGGAAGGCAACTGCAATTCCCCACTCTATGCCAGAACGCAGACATGGAGGGACACTGTGGTAGCAGGTATAACTTGCAGTCCTAGCAGCCGTGTATGGATGTGTTGGGTGGGAAAAAAAAAACTGACCAGGGTGGTTGGCTTTCCCATGTCCAGTCAAGAGGCCAGAAAAACATTGAGACCACCTGTTATGGGCAGATTGCTTCCCCATACACTGGATGGCTCTAGCATCTCTTCAGGCAATCCCCAATATGGATGCCTGCAGAGCAGCATGGGAGATATGGTCCCATAAGGTTGCCCTGTAGGGTTTTGTGGCAGCTACCAGGGGGAGTTGTTGAGAAATAACTGCTGAATGACCAGGGCTGTTATGTCTGATCTCCAAGTGTTTCCAGGAGAGAATTAATTGAGCACCACAAGTAATCTCGGGTTGGGTGTTAGATGAGAGAACCCTCCACTTGGCCCAAGGAGTCAGAGTTGGGAGAGGAGAAGGGCAACACATGCCTAAGAGGAGTGGAGGGGTTAAAAAAACAGAACGAAGGAAAAGGAAAGGATTTCTTTGTACTGGGCAATTGGAAAATAAGGCACTGAAAAGGCAATCTGTTAAATAAAAATGTTGAATGTGAACCTGGGACTTGTCTGTGCAAACGAGTCTGGAGTTTAGGGCTCAGTCTTGTCCCCTACAGGCCATAACATGTAAGTGCATTAACTCACATACAGGTACAAGGTAAAAAGCCCTGTATATTAAAACTGCAATCAAACTACTGTCAATCATTTAATACATATACCGTTTAAATGGTTACTTGATTTAACTATTACCTTGCGACAAATGTCGAGTCGGACTGTGAGGTCTGCCCGATGGGACAAAAAGACAACAGCAAGCAAATCTCTGTAGTTAGGATTGTTATCTGAGAGAGAAAGAGCAGACTGTAGTTAATGAAACGGAAAGGTAAATGAACGGAAACATCTTCTCAGCAAGTAAAGTACAAATGACCTGAGTAAGAGTACCTGCTGCTAGGACCTGCTCACAGAGACATCGGATTAGAGACATGGATACAGTAATTTCATTCAAGTAGCAGATAAGGCCCTGATAGCCAATATCCTTCAGTTTTAGGCGATGTTTACTTCTCTCAGGGACCTTGTCATATTTCAAGATTTTGTATAAGATCTGCAGTGAGATGAAAGGTAGTAAGTACATTAGGAAATTTAATGGTACCAAGCAATACTGATGAATTCATTTAACACAAAAATGATGACACTGCATTATACAAAGGTGAAGAAAGAGCAATTAAGCATTATACATCTAGGAAATATTTACCTAAATGCACGAACAGTTAAAATTCAAACATATACAATATTTATATAAAGTACATAGTGAACACATATACAGGGTATGCCAAAACATATACAAATTAAAAATCACTGAGCGTCTTTACGTGCACCGACACAAAAAAAAAAAAAACAGGATAAGGTGAGTTACCCGATTAAGGTACAAATCAGACTTCTTAAAAATGTCCATTTACTTAAGCAGGTATGATTCTAGAATTCTCCTTTGGCAAAACTCTTTGACGTCTTTAAACCATGTGCAAAAAAAAAAAAGACTTAAATGTCATTATGGTCTCCTGTGAATCAGAAAACAAGTATGATGCCTGTGATAATTTTTCTTCTGTTTTATAAATAAATTTAGTCTTTCATGTGCTTTGCTCTGAATTAAATAACATCCATCCCCTTTTTAACATCGTCAACCTGAGCCCCTGTTGATTTGTGGTATGAACACTGGCTGCTGCATCACCCAATCACACTGTTTCAACATATCAATGGCAAATAGCTGGATGAAAACTAAACTGGCACTTTATTATGTTTCTGCTGTTATGGCTGACACTTCCAAAGCACTAGATTTCCAAGACAACTTCCCAAAATGCCCACTGAAGGGGGAAATCCTTCAAAAACCAGGCTAGATTACAAAAGGGTCATGTGGAATCTTTATAAAACAAAATATTTATTTTTAAAAAAATGCTCTGTAAGTATATGCAGCTTTGTAGAGCACTCAAGACAAAAAGGAGCGTCCAGCAATGGCAATCCAAAGTGAACAAGTCCCAGTACACAATTCAAAGGCAAAGTCAGAAAACAAATCTGTCACCAGATTACAGGTAGCACACTCTTTTCTGCTTGGCTGTGAGACTAAGCCCTGCAAAGTAGAGGCGTACTGATACACAAGCCTCTTGCCTTATACCTAGTGCTGCTGGGATAATAACAACGCAGGTATTTTAATTTTAATAAAAATAAGTATCACATTAGGTTATTTGCTCCCGAGATTGTGCTGCTGAGTTTAGCACTGCACGTTCAGCTAATCAACATCACTTTAGCAGTTTTTGAAATACTGAGACAGATTATTTCAACCAGAAGAAGGAATAATGTGATCACCTAAACATTTGTCTCAGAGAATTGATCTTGTTGGTGCTTCTACCCGTGGCTGCCGATAGCTTGTGAAGGCAAACAGAGTGCAGTGGACATGTGCAGACTACAAAAGACTTTACCGTAATCCGTTTAAGGATTTATATGGAGAAATCCACATGTATTAACCTGGTTTCTTGGAGATCAACAATCTGCTTTCTCCAATCATAGTTAAGTGTTTACATGGCATATTAGGAACAAGGTCTCTGTGAAAAACTGGGTAACTGAAAAGCATAATATCATCAGTAAAATTCCATGCAAATTAAATGTTACTTAAAACAAAACTCACAATGACGTAACTACTTCAGAGTATACAGCACGTCTGCTCTGTAACATAGATGCATACAGAAGTAATGGCACAGTGCACAGCTTAGTAACACCAACCTCATGTTTCATTGCTCTCAGGCAACATCGGTTTTGGTTACATTAAACACTTTTACAGTAATTTACCATAGATTTTACAAACACATCTTGGAAAGTTATTGAAATCCAGAAAGACCCTAACATCCCCTTCCAAATCACTTACTTTGAAGACTCTTTCCCGTAAATCATCACTGTATTTCTTCTGCAGAAGAAGAGAGTAGAGGGCCTCAATGTTTCCTGTGTCAAAAAGGACTGAAAACAATTGTTCTTTTGAAGGACTACCCCGCAGCAAGTTGTGGATCACCTCCAAGATTCCACACACCTGTGTAGAGAAGATGAAGATGTCTGGTATTATAATCTATTTCTGCCTTAAACATACAGTATACCTTAAATATACTCCTGGACCTCGTGATTATTAGAGGTGACTGTGTGCAGAGGGTGCATACCTATAAATACCTGGAGTGCAGCTGGATGATAAATTGGACTGGACTGCCGATACTGATGCTCTGTGCAAGAGAGGGCAGAGCCGACTATACTTCCTTAGAAGACTGGCATCCTTCAACATCTGCAATAAGATGCTGCAGATGTTCTATTAGACAGTTGTGGCTAGTGCCCTCTTCTACGCGGTGGTGTGCTGGGGAGGCAGCATAAAGGACGCCTCATACCTGGACAAACTGGTGAGGAAGGCAGGCTCTATTGTAGGCATGGAGCTGGACAGTTTGACATCCGTGGCAGAGCGACGGGCACTGAGCAGGCTCCTGTCAATCATGGAGAATCCACTGCATCCACTGAACAGGATGATCTCCAGACAGAGGAGCAGCTTCAGCGACAAACTTCTGTCATTGTCCTGCTCCACTGACAGACTAAGGAGATCAATCCTCCCCCACACTATACGACTTTTCAATTCCACCCAGGAGGGTAAACGTTAACATTATTATTGTTATTGTCTGTTTTACCTGCATTTTTATCACTCTTTAATTTAATATTGTTTTTTATCAGTATACTGCTGTTGGAGTATGTGAATTTCCCCTTGGGATTAATAAAGTACATATGTATGTATCTATCTATATCTCCCAAAGAGTTTCAGACAATACCTGCTGCTCATCACCCACAGCAGTTGCATACGACAAGGCACACTGTAGCTCCTCATTTGTGACCCCTTTTGACAGGAAATCTTTCACCAGGGAGAACAGGGTTGTCTGCACAGTCCGGACATCATCTGCGGGTACCGTGCCTTCCTTCTCTGCCCTGCCAGAACAGAACATTGCCAATTTTAAGTAGGAAAACATAAGTATAGCACACTCTTTATTCACATTGTTTGACTCAAAAATAAACATTGAGGTAAAGAACAAAAACTGGGCTGGAGATGGTAGGGAAAAACTGAATTTTCCATAATAGGGCTTCTTCCACTAACAAAAACTGATATCTTCCACATTCAAGTGGAGTTTCAACATGTTGAGCACCAATCATAGTTAGCTCCAAGTTCAGACTTGCACTTTAACTAATTAAAAAGGGTACCTGGTGCATCCTGGTGTGAGGGCACTATGTAAATTTTAGAATTAAATATGCCTGATGGTGTTCCCTTGTGTGGAGAATCTGTGTAAAATTTGGTATAGACAGGTAGATTTTTATTCTGGACAAACATAAGCAGCATCACAATAACAAAGATTTTATTCTGTGAAATTATTTGTTATTACCAATTCTCCAAAAAAATAAAGCTTAATTGATAATTTACTCACATATGCATAGTACATCCACATAAATGGCAATAATCACATTCCTTTTTCCCCGCTATTTACAGGTTTCCAACCAAAATCTTGCACCATATAAAATTTTCCATAATCAAGATATTTTCATTTAAAAACTTAATTTGTTCCAAATTCCCCATGCTTACATACCCTAAGAGGACTAGATGGTGCAGTAGCCCTTCAGGACACAAAAAACTCAGAAAACTACCTTGATGGGGTTCTTACCCATAGTAAGTCCTGATGGAATCGAGGATGTACTGTACTCCGTACTTCCTACGGATCCTCTGCTTATGGTCTTTGATAACAGATGACAAATTCTGAATATGCCCTGCATGGTGGGGCAAGAAAAACAGAAGGTTAGGTTACTAGGTAATGGTCTGGTCTCATCTAGTGATATGACATTTTCCTCATTCTGGCACAATTACTGTAACAAGGCTGTAATGGTGTTCAAGGGTTTCATGCAAATAACAAGCAAGTACAAAGGGAGGTTGAAAAGTCCATTTAAAATGTGCTTTTATGTTGCTGGATTGTGTTCTTTCTTTTAAGGCATGTTCCTCAATGTTTCAATGAAAAGTTCAAAACATTTTGTCCCCAGGGAAAATCATGGAGATGAGATGAACGATGTGTGAGCTGTGGTGTATTTAAAAAAAAAAATAGACTTGGGGATTACATAGTCATTCAGGATAAAGTGTTTTCATCTGCTTTCTTTATTAAAATACAGCATCCACCTTAGAAGTATAAAAGGGTTAATAAATGTCAGAAACCTGTTCAGATACATCAGGAAACCAGATAAAGGTCAAGTGAACAAAGACAAGAATATACCAGGACCACGTTGATATAATACATCAAAATTATGATTAAGAGAATCGGCAGATGACCTGTAAACAATAAAACTGCCCAGTTGTCACATACACAGAGATTTCAAGGGTAATATCTAAACTAAGAGGTACTGAAGAACAACGATATAATGAAAACAGACTTTTATTTAGGCTGGTTGTGCTCTATGCTAAACACATGTCATTTAATCTATCAGAGTATGAAATGTATACGTTGATTGACACTGTATGTTAATTTAATAGTTTATAAAATGAACTTCTATCTTTTGTTTCTGTGACCGTTCTGACTGTGCTGTAGCAGACTACTATGAAAGATGCTCCCTCCTTAGCTTGGTGCTGCAGATATAATAAATGACACAGATGGACAAGCTCTTCTCTTGCCTAGTTACTGAAAAAAGGTTTTATCAGACTTGTCTTGTTAGAGGATAAGTTTCTTTAATTAAGATGCTGATTTCTAATTCAGGTGACACATGATCAGAAGTTTTCTGATGAGGAAAAGCATGTCATCATTCTCTACGAAATGGACCAACGTTGAGTTCCTCAAACATTTCCCAATTGATTCTGAGCACAGTCATTTGGTCAGGATCAAGTCAATCATCACTGACAGTGGAGTGGTTTTAATAAAATGGACCTGGCAACCAAGCAATAAACCACAGTGTAGTCTAGAAAAGGTCAAGCACCACCAGTGAAAGCAGGGTGTCTCAAATCGCACATCAAAGTAATGTTTGTGATTTTCTACTCCATGGATGGAATTGTGGCAGCCATCATATTCGATGATGGACAGACAATGACTTTTGAGGCCTATGAGGAGAAGTGCCTAAGAGAAGTTTTTGAAAATCTCTGCAAATGTTGCCACAATGACCTACTGAAGACACTCAAGTCATTCTTCCTCTACCAAGTTAACGCACTAGCACATTGAGCCAACAAGACTATCCTCTTAATCAGTGCTTCTGGAATCAACCTTCTCAAGGCTCCACCTCATTCCCCAGATCCAGCCCTTTGCAACTTTTGACTTTTCCCAAAAATTAAAGCACCCATGAGAGGAACACCTTGCAAGACTGAGAAGTAGTAATTACTGCTGTCCAAAATGAGTTGGAAAAGATGAAAAAAGACAATTTTGAGAGCCGTTTCAAAACGTGGGTCAACTGCTTGAAGAAATGCATTAAGATTAATGGCAATTATGTTTAGAAATACTGAAGAAACAAGCCTTCAAGTAGAAATAATTGAGCCTATTTACATTTGTTCAGATAGTGAACTGACTTTTATACCACTCGTACATGAAGCATAATAGGTCTAAATGTCATTTTTAAACGCTCTCATATTTTTGAGCATTCCATGGGGCTTTGCACTATTTTTACATTATATGAAGATTAAATAACAAGTGTGCTGGATAGCAGAGGAAGTGCACAAACAAAGTCAGTGTTCAATAAAACCTGGAGACTTCGATTTATAACAAAGGGGAAAGCATAGGCAAGCATTTAAGAAGCTGGAAAAAATGGACATCCTGTACTGCATAAAGCAGTGTTCAGAAGAAATAAAAACCAGATGTATAAAGCTCTTAATACATGTGAGTAACAGATGAAAGTTTGACTTTTGGAGTAATCAAGACAAAGATACTTGAGCAGTACATTAAATGTTTTTTCTTGTAATGGAAAACAACTGGAACCAGGCCATTAGCAAATACATTTTTTGAGGTTTTAATGGAAACGTGTCATATACTTGCTAACCTAAGAGCCAATAGAAGCTTAAATCCTAAAAGCAGACGCATACACAGATATATGACAGCAATCAATGAACCCCCGAGCAGGTAAGGCATTAGAATGAGAAGCAGAAGGTCACTGGTTCAGACCTCCACTTTGCATGCCTAAGTTTGCTCTTCTTTTCATGTTTATTTAACCTCCTTTTGCAAGGTCTGTATGTTCAATCCCTGTCTACTCTCATACCGGTTCATACCTAGGCGCACAGCAAAGTCACTCTGGCTCCAGATCCGGAAGTCGAAGAGGATGTGTTGGTAGAGATGTTGCAGAAGCACACTGTTCCCTTCATTGCTTGCCTGCTCCATCAGAACCTGGCAGGCCATAAGTACATTCATATCCAGTAGAGTGCTTGGCATCTGGAAATACATCACTCATTATGGTAGTTGCCTCATTAATCACACAAGAAGGAGAAAGACATTTTAACAGTTCTACTATACTTAGGAGTACTAAAGTTGGAAAAGTCCACCAGCAATGTCTATTAAATCTTTCATTTCAAAAACATGAATCTGAGAATGGGATGAAAGGCAATCAAAACAATGTCATTACTGCTACATTAAAACACACAAATTCTAAACTACCCACAGAAACAAATTTCATAACATGTGGCCTCCTTTCTTCCTTTTTGATGTTTATGTATTTCTTCATTTGTTTGTTCTCCTTTTCTGAGATAATTAAAATTGTTTATTAAAGAAAAAAGGTAATGGTAAGTATTATCAATACTAATTAAGCAAGAATCTGGTGCTCCAACACTCATTCAAAATATGGTACCAGTGAAGATGATACTTAAAATGCTACCATTAATTGAAAGAAAGTATGACAATCATCTTTAAGTAACTACCATTGCTTGATAAAACACTGAATGCATTAAAAGGTGCTAGTTTTTGGGACACTTGCAGCTTTCCATAATGATACGCTTGCATGACTCAAATGTTTACATCCCAAATTAAATATTCTAATAACCAATTTTTTAAAATCAGATGTTTAGTTAAAAGATACCTTACAGGTCTCATACCCCCTCCTTTAATATTGGTGGTACAAAAACTGCACTGTCAGTAATGAAGATAAATGCAGTGTTTCTACACTCCATCACCCCAGAAGATTTGTGGCAGCATTGGGAAGGGACCTTTCAATCATCTTTCAAATAAAATATGGAACTTTAATAACCAGGTTATTCACAGAAACCCAGTTTCTAAAAATGCCACTTAAATTGTTATTCTGGTTAGAGAAAGCAGGTTTTTGATCTCTATGAAACTGGGTTAGCATACAAATAACCTGGTTACGTGGCTATGTAAACCCTTAACCGGGTTACCGTTAAGCATTTTGTAATCTGCACATATCCATTATACTCTATTAGCCCCTCAAGGTGAGTAGTTGGGTGATTGCATTTTCCTTCCACACACTGAAGCAATCTATCTCAAAATTTCAGAAATCACCACATTTATGTTGATTTACATTGCTAAGCTCAACAGCACAAGCTCTGGAGACACCTGCCCCATGGCTGTTTTCAGATTCACAGTAACTGAGGACAATGATAAACTCGTTTTCTGCACAGTTTAATGATGTTAGAAGCAGGGGTGTTGAACCCCAGGCCCTCGCCTGGCTCAGAACGCCAAATAAACTGTAAGGGGAGGAGCCAACCATACTTAAAAAGCCCATGGTGGGAGAAAGGTAGAGAAGAAGGGAAAAGAGCACCAGATCAGAAGGAGAAGTCAGATTCTAAAAAACAAAAGCAGGAGGGAAAGTTATACTACCTGCTGAAGAAAGTCAGGTGAACCCAAGTTCACTTCTGAGAAGAATAGTTTTCCTTTTCTTCTGTATGTTGTTTAATTATTTGGGAGAGGACCTGATGGGCCAGTGTAAAGGTCTGTGTATGATAAGAGTTTCACAGGACATGATGCATGGCTTGGTGCATTATTCTCAATAACAGACTGTAAAGGGTCATTAATGATTGTGGATATTTAAAGGGCTCTTGTTTTCATTAATTCTTTTCTTACAATTGTTATTTGTGCATTAGTGATTTATTTTGTTTTGTGATTCATGGGGCGCTGCAGCGTGGTATTATGTATATTGGGGGTTTGTTTTGTATCTTTTCTTATTGACAGTATAATAACATTTCTTGTTGAACTTAACATGTGCTTCCACTGAAGTGCTTCTGTACTTGTGGTCTAGTAGGAAAGTTGTTTTGGGTGCTCGTGCTCCGGATCATTTCTTTATTTTTTCCTCTGTCTGCTGCCATTCTAGATCGGCAGCACATAATATAATTCTGTATGCTCAGGGAGGGGTACAAGGTGACTAACCTTATCGGAGTTTTGGGACTGTATGTAAATGCACTGAAACTGTGCAATGTTTGGTAATTCAAATAAATATCACAAACCTTACACATTTATCTTGACTTAGGTTATTTCAAATATACTCAGGCTGAACCAAGCTGTTACCTTAAAATACATTCTTTTTTCAACAATAACTTGACATTATTGAAAACTTATTAAGGGAAGATTCTGCACAAATATTAGAAATGCTTACTTTTTTTCTAGCAAAGGATCTTGAAATAAATCACCAAGTATTAGGATATTGGGTACCTTCTAATCTCAACTTATTTTGGACAATCCTGTTGAATAGGATGGGCAACTTTGTTGGGCTGAATGGCCTGTTCTCTTAACATTTGTTCTAATGTTCAGGCCAAGACTCAAATTGTGAGTGATGCCATTAGGTATCCACCTCACTTGGTCATTTGCTTTCAGATTGTCTCATACTCAGAAGAGCCCACATATTTCATAAAATCTTGACCATTGGACAGTAAGGCATAAGTGTCCCAGTAAAAAAACAACCAGCATTAGCTGAATTAAAAAATAATGAAAAAAAGGACTGAACCCAAAGTCTGAGGCTTGCACCCTGATCCACAAAGATTTGCCCTATCATACGTACAAGTATCTGGAAAGGATAAGACAAGTACAATTCTTAGAAAACCAGCTGGGATGTTTGTGGTACTAAAATCATCTAATTGTGGTGGTAGTGGCCAAATGAGACAAAAAAGACACTTTCAAAAGGTCATGCTTCATCCTGTTCTCACTTTTACAGCTGGCAGTACGTATTTGCTTATTTTAGCTACTGAACTGTTCACACCAGAAACATCAGTTTTGACTAAGTTTTATTGGCAGGGACCTCGTGTTTATAAGCCATCAGAACATGAGAGAAGCAACACCATTGTATGTCTCACAATAGCAAATTAAATAATTCAATCTTTAAAACAACACAATCGTAATTTCACACAAGAGCCATGGACGCTGCCTCTGCAGCAAGGAAATCAAAATAGATGGAGCCAGACTTCTGGAACAAGTCTACTTTCCAAATGAAACAAAAGCACAGGAAAGTTAATCTTAAACAAGTCATTCAGAGAGTGTAAGAATAAATATTTAAAACTGTAAGATCAGTTGCAGTAGTTATACGCTGTCTAGCAATGTCCAAACATAGATAACTCTTTACAAATCAAATCTTGTGAAGTATAGACCAATATTTCCAGGATGCAATATGATCATTAGCCACTTTGCTAGGTATACCTATTTAGCAAAACGTAGGGCATTCTTTTTAATTCAGCCTGAATTCTTGGAGCAATGAATTTAAATAAGCAGCTTCAGAGCCAGCTTCAGGGGATTCTTTAAAATGGCAAGCCTGTCAAACTCTCACAAATTCCAACTACTGCAGCAGAGAGTAGTTCTTCTAAGGAAAGCAAGCTAACTATAACAGCAATGTAAACAGCCAATGGGTTTGTGCCAGGAACAACTAGCACAGCACTACAGTATAATTTTGAAGGCCTATTTTGAATAGCGTATTGAAAATTTGCTGAATTGAATTACAAAATTATTACTAATTTCATTACCTGCCTTACTTGCTTCTGTTTGATAAAATTTGTAAGAAGGGACTAGAGTCCACCAACTAGTGATTCTAGCAGCAGACTAATAGATTACTTCCACAGCTTTACACAACACAATTATTAGGCAAGTCAGTATTTTAACCTTATCGTTATTTCTATGCACATTTTTCAATTCTAAATCACATAAACCCGAATGCTTATTTGACACCCTTGTTTTCAGGTGACATGTACTACCATTCTGTCACACTAACACCTACAGCAATAAAATGCTTTAAGAGGCTAGTCAAAAAAATCACATATGCTCTTATCTACTAAAAGCACTGGATCCTTCACAGTTTAAATATCCTTCCAGTAGATCCACAGTGGATGCCATCACCTTGATCCCTCTTAAATTACTGACCAATCTGGATAACAGGAAAGGGAATTATGTGTGAATGTTGTTTATAGACTATAGTTCTGCATTTAACACAATAATCCCCTTAAGCTCATCACCAAGTTCAGGGACCTGCATCTGAGCACTTCATTGTGCAGCTGAATTTTTAACTTCCTGACAGGCAGACTTGCAGGTGGTCCAAATGGGTGGCTACACTTCATTATCACTCACTCTCAGCACAGGTGCTTTAATGGGGTGTGTCCTGAGCCCATTTGCTGTACTCCATCTACATGTATGACTACACAGCTGTACAAAGCACTAATACCATTGTTGTGTTTGCTCATGACACAGCTGTGGTAGGCCTGATATCTAACAACTATAAGCAGGCGTACCTGGGTGAAGTATAGAGTCTGTAATACTGGTGCGTCAGGCCAGTAGTCTTAAACTGAATGTCAGCAGGACAAAGCAGCAGATTATGGACTTTGGAAGGAAACAACAGAGACATTACCACCCCATCAGTATTAACTACACTCATGTGGAGAGTGGACAGTTTCAGCTTTTTTTCAAAATTCTATGTTTTCCTAAAACACTTTGCCACATGACTTTCTGACTGATAACAGTGTTGAGCTGCTGACACAGCTTCATTCAAAGAATTCATAGTACAGGCAACTGATAAGCAGTTCTTGGATGTAAGGCAATTTACTTCAGTTTTACTTTTTTAAATAGAGCTTGAATTTTGTGTGGACTAATTAGTCATCCCACTGCTCAAGCAAAAAAAAAAACTAACAAAGAAGGAACAATCTCTTTGCAGGAACTGTGCCATTATTAGCAACACAATATCCTGTGGAAGGATTGCTCATTGCAGCAACAGGGTCAGGATATACCGCCCTGCACTGTGCAACTCTAAAACTTCCTGTCTCAGCGCTAAGCCCGCCGAGCTTAGGCACTCCCTTCCTCGTTCAAATAAATAATCACAAAAAACATTCCTGCTCGCAGTCCCTCTGGGCTCAGCTCCTAGAAAACAAATGTAGTTACAAGCATATGCACACAATGAAACCACATTAGTTGAGTGAGAGTAATAAATTATATGACCTTCAGCTATGTCATTACTTAAGTGAAAATATAAACTCACAAATTATGCTTGCAAGAAATAGTAGAACAATTAACAAAATACATGTCAAATACATTAGCTGCACATTCTGCTCCATCAAAAACAAAGCTTTCACCCATACAGGGTATGCTAGACAATCAAAAAAAGTAGTTTCTCTTATGGGAGGGGAGACTGTGCGAGTGAAGGATACAATATAATAAACATGTACAGGTCAGAGTTTTTTGCGGGTTAGAAAATGGATGGATGGATGTAGTACAAGGTTATTAAATAATTCAGGTTCTGCCAACTTGTGCTTAGGAAGCAGACAATCTCTCTGGCTTTGTTTGGATTGGCAGAAATTTATGTAACCGCATGCGTTTACTTTCCATCTGATGAAGGGAAATTAACAAGAATAATTAATTATAATAGTAAATATCCAGCCATCCTCTCATTGTCTGAACCTGCTTATCCAGAGTAGGGTCACAGGGAAGCCAGAGCATGTCCTTGTAAGCTTTGGGCAGAAGGCAGGAACAAATCCTGGAAAGTGCAGCAGCTCATCATAGGGTGAAGAGCTTAGAAATGAAGAGCTTAGAAAACAAACATGCAATACCGTAGAACATTGCACAGGAAGTCAAGAATAAAATTATCAGTTTTAAAGTATGTTACATTCTTAACCTCACTTGATCCAGAGTTCAGGATTGCAGGTAGTGGGACCAATCCCTGGACAGGGTGCAAGTCCATCGCAGGGTCCATTCTTGCACTCATCCTGATTGAGACTCAGGCTAGATCCACACTACTATGTTTTCATTTGAAGAATGCAGACATTTGTCTCCATTCTTGCCTTTCATCCACCCTACCGTGACATTTTTAAGATTTTTTAAGAAAATGTAGACTTTTGAAAGTGCTCTTTAGAGATGTATACTTCTGAAAACGCCACCTCAGTGGTACAGTGTGGAGGGCTGAAAATTGAGAGTCTTGAAAATGCAGACTCTAATTGTGAGCTCACTGATTCATGCTTATTATGTGGCCCTTACCTGCTCATTACCTGTCCTCAGCCATTTTGCTCACCTTGTACTTGTTTGTTACTTTAAACAACAATCTTGCCTCATCATTAGTCCAAACAACACAATCTGATTGGTTTTTCGTATTCACCAATGCTGTTCTCCACGTGTAATCACAAGCAGCAAATGAATGTCTAATGTGGATGACACTTTGTCTTCTGGTTTCTGCTGATGTGTGCCTGCCCATTGTCGAGGAACAGCTACACCGATTGCATTTTTGGTCGTTTTAGTGTGGGCACAGACACTTTCATTAAACAATGTGAAAACGCAAGTCAACACACATTATTTTCATTTACAGTTTTCAAACAAACAGGTAGTTGTGTGGATGTAGCCTCACACAGGGGCTAATCTGGATTCACTAATTAAAGTAACCTGCACATCTTTTGAGATGTGAGAGGAAAATCCATACAGACATGGTGCGAATGTACAAACTCCACCCTGACAGTGACCCGGCATCAGATTCAAATCCAGAGTACTGGATTTGAGGGAAAGCTCCCTACAATACCAACCTACTGACCCAGTTTTAAACAATCTGCTTCCAAATTAGCACAACCTAAAGAAAGGAACCATTTTAACCAGCCTAGAGCCCGCCTCGTTTTTAAATAGAGAGAGAAAGAAAATTAAATGAATATATGCTGCATTTTGTTTTTGGCTTCAGAAAACTATTTATCAATTGTAATTATTTTTTATTTTTACTCTAGAGTTAAATACTGGACAACTACTGTGCCAAAAAGAGCTACAGTCAAAGAAACTCAATTAATTTTTTTACTTTGGTCTCATCTTGCCCTGTCATCAGTCTAAACTGCTCTCTATTAGTGATAAAGATCTACTCACTTTCTGTAGAAGCGCTCCAATGATGGCAGGCCCATGGCACTGGACCAAGCTTTCCTGGTTAATGGGGTCATTTCGCAGGAAATTTTTCACCATTAGAAGAAAGGCTGCTACAGTATTTTTTTCCAGTCTTTCTTCTGTAAGGCAGAAACACAATATACTAATTTAATTATGACATACCAAAAAAATGACATTAAAAGCAGGATGTGCAAAGAGGAGTAACCTGTACTTAGCGACAGCTGAAAATTTGTTATTTTTGTGGCCAACTAAGGCAGGTTATAAATAGTAGTTAGTGATTTTCAAATGATTTGTTCATTTTAATTGAATCTGTTTAGTGAGCCACTCAAATTGATTCATAAGCACGAACAAATCAATTCAGTGGAGCTCAACAGGAGTGGTTTAGGGCATACATGATGTTGTCAGTGACTTTCGTTTCATACATAAGGTGGATGTGCAAGTACTGCCTGTCTAAATTATGATCCTAATTCACTTCATTTACAATATTTTGAGTTTGAAATGAACCATGATACATTCAATACATTAGTCACACAAAATATGAACTTACAAAAATCTAATTTGAATTTCTAACAATTATTTGCTTTTAACCTTACTTTAATTCACACATTTTTTTACAGCTCATTGACTGCACTGGTCATGTGTCATGCAATGATACACTCAAATTCAAACTAAATCATCAGCTGTTTCGTATGAGTCTCATGTATGACCAATCCCCAAAAGATTTTTTCTTTTTATGTACTATCACTGATGACACAAATGACTCAGTTCACTTAAACAGGAAGGTCGAAAGAATCAGAAGTGAATTGAAAGACCCAATACATTTGGTAAAAGTTCAGCAGCATTACTAGCCACTTGCAACCATAAAAAACCTCCATGGACCAAATTAAGTGGGTCTGACAGAACTATATTACTTGCCATACTATTATGGAGGGTATGGCAAGAGTTATATAGGGCAAGTACAAAGACAGGAAAGAAAAAAGCTATTGTGTTAGTGATATACAGCTTAAAAATAACTAAAGATGAGCAAACCTGCCTCTCCCACTGGTGTTGGCTAAACCTCAAATAAACTGCACAGAACAATGAAGTGTTACTTAGGCTGGAGGCATTGTATGTAGAAGCAGAAAAGACCAGCCTTCAAGAAGCAGAACAGCATCATATGAAGGGTGCTGTGAGCAACAAATGACTGGACAGAGAAGCATGATGCTTGACACATATGATACTTAATGGGACTTCTGCTAGCTGTGGGTAGTTGTAACCAATACATGAAGTGTTTGTATTCCTGCTGTTCCTTTAATAGGAACCTTGACATATTATTAAATTCTGTAGGTATTATGGTGTGCTTCCTTTACATTTAAATATAGCTATGGATGGGAAGATTTTAAATAAATGCTTACTCATGCAACTTTATTGACTGGTTAATATGACAGATTATATGTTACTGTTGCTTAGTCAGATTATGTCAGAGTAATATGGAAAACCATTTGCTTTTTCAAGGACTCACATGTAGGAATCTGCCTACTACCAATAGCTCACACTGGGCCAAACACCTTAATATGAACATCTTTGTAATTTGCCACAAGTAAGAAAAATAACCTGTGGGTTTTCCTAGAGGGAGAAGAATGCCAGGGGTGTTCTGTGAAGCAGTCAGCTCAGGTCCCAGCAACTCAGTGGTTTCCTCATAACTTTCAATATCTTCACTCTTCCAGGCCATCTGCTCTAACAAGGGTAGAAGGACTGCCATACCACCAACACAGTTAATCACATCCTGAGTGAGCAAAATGCAAAAAAAGGATACATATCCAATAAGTAAACATACAAATGCAATATCAGTATCATTTTCAGCACAAGTAAAACAAGTGTTCATAGTACAATGAAAGTCTCAACAGAGCAGTCACAGTAACAATCAATAAAAATCAATACACATACAGTAATTATATATATATATATATATATATATATATATATATATATATTTATTTATTGAGAGTACAGATAGAGAAGTACACGCTTTCCTCAGATATGTATTGTGCCCGCTTAAGTTTATTAGCAGTGGCCATGCAGGAAAATTAAAGCTGCTCATGTTCTCCACAGCCTCCAGTTTAATGTAGATGGGAGTGTGGTCTGCCTCCTGAATCCATGACCAAATTCTGTTTTGTGGACACTAAGTGTGGGATGGTTTTCATGGCTGACACTCTGTTTGATGTCCTCCATTTAAAACTTTAATGACCAGTATGCAAAAATTGACTGAGAACTACATAGATACCAACAATGCATTAAAATGTTGGATAGCTCTTTTGAAAGCAGTCTGAAAGCAATCATTTAAATAGGAATGTGATCATTTTAAACTGCTGTTTTTGCAGAGTAGATTATTTATATTGTATGAATAGTACAATAAGTTATCTATAACTAGCACTTCATTTTGATCTAGTGGCTACAGTGTTGAACTGTAAATTTCAAATGTTGTCATTTTCTATACCAGGCACTGACTTACTGGGTAACACTGAGCAAAATACTTAAATCTGGCAGTTCTTATACTGTACACATTTGAAAACAAATTGACTACACAACTGAGCCTGTCACATATCTGTAAGGTATGAGGTTTCAGGCGTTGCTCTCAATGACTAACTGAAAACATCAGAGTGTAACCTAACTTACCACTGCTCACTTTTAATTATTATGGAAACAGAAGTATTATGAACTAGTGATTTCTTAATTGCTTTAAAAAAAGTGTTTGAAAATGAATGCATATGTAAATAAATAATGCTTACATTAAATAAGTGTGTAATATGACAATTGCATGATGAAACCTTGTCACATAAATATTTCAAGTGGGAAAGCCTGCTTACTCAAAAATCTGGGCATTATTGACTAACATATTCTTCACTTATTCAGACACATTGGAAAGTACACATTTATTGTGGCTCTGGACTTCAGGCGATTTTATTTTTTCTAGTATGTCTATCATTGCTGTTACATCCACGTTCCAGGCTATTTTTTTTGATTGAATAGCCAAGCATGACACACACTCTGTCATCAAGTCCACTGATAACACAATGCAGTAGGTCTGATTACCAACAACAACAAGACAGCCTACAGAAAGGAGGCTAACTTTCTCTCTGAATGGGGTGATAAGAGCAATCTGTCTCTCAGGAGCAGGAAAACAAAGGAGTTGATTGTAGACTTCAGGAGACTTGTAGGGGTCACATGCCTAATGATATTAATTGCGGTTGATACAGAAGAAGTGAGTAATTCTCAGAAGTCAACATCACACAATATTTCTCATGATCTCTCTAAATCACCTGTTTAAGAAGTTACAGCACCTTCTCTTTATGCGAAATCAGAGGAAAGTCAGTCTCCCCCCAACAACCCAGGATCTTTATTTATTTCTGCAGATGCAAGCTGAAAAGCGCATCAACCAGGTGCATAACAGTCTGGTGTGGAAACTGCACTGTAAATACTGCAAAGCTTTCAAATGAGTGGAAATAAGACTTAACTGAAGAACACTTTCTTCCATCTCAAACCCTGTACACCACAGCAACAAAAACGCTGCATACCCTAAAGATTACAAAATCTTAGTACAGTGGAACCTTGGTTCACGAACGTCTCAGAAACACGTACAAATCGGTTTACAAGCAAAAAGTTCGCCATACTTTTGCATCTGTTCACGACCACAGACTCGGTATACGAACAAGCCAGTTTCCCTTTCGGTTTGTGTGCGCAGATGATTTCAGCACATGTTCAGTCTCTCCCTGTGCAGCGAGAGAGACAGAGACAGAGAGAGAGACATATACATACACGCACGCGTGCGAGAGAGAGAGAGAGAGAGACACACACACACACACAGGTGCGCGAGAGAGAGACACACACACACACACAGGCGCGCGAGAGAGAGACACACACACACAGGCATGCGAGAGAGAGAGAGACACACGTGATCGGTTTGTAGCGTGCATTGTTGCAATGTTACTTTTCTTGGTGGTTTATTAAATTACGGATTTTTCAAATGTTCATTTTTTCCCTGTGCTTAAAACTCATTAAAAAAAGTGTTTTTAGCGAGCAGTTCGTAGCGCTATAGTGCGAACTCTTGCAGTGTTAGTTTTCTCTGTTGTTCAAGGTTTTTTCTCAGTATTATTCAATGTTTTTACATTTAGATTACTATTACGCTGTGCATTCTATGGTATAATTAACTATATTTGTGCTTAAAAACTTAATAAAAAATATTTACATACAATTAATCTGTTCCAGACCATACAAACTGTATTTACATACAATCCTATGGGGGAAATTACTTCAGTTCACGACCAAATAGGATTACAACAAGAGTTTTGGAACGATTAATGATCGTGGACAGAGGTTCCACTGTATTCAAATTCCAAACCAGTAAACAGTTTTGACACATAGGTCAATAAACTTTAAACCCTCATAATTCCACTCTTAAACAGTATGTACTACTAATTCAATACTACTGACTACCTGTAGCTCACTCACTCTTAGTGTTATAATATTACTACTTCTGTCTGGTACAGTTTCATATTTATAACATATTTATTTATTTACTAGCAAAATACCCGCGCTTCGCAACGGAGAAGTAGTGTGTTAAAGAAGTAATGAAAAAGAAAAGGAAGCATTTTGAAAATAACGTAACATGATTGTCAATGTAATTGTTTTGTCACTGTTGTGAGTGATGAGTGTTGTTGTCATATATATATATTTACACACACACACACACACACATAAACATATATATATATATACATATCTATACATATACACATATATATATCTACATATATACACATACATATACATACACATCTATATATATACACACACAGCTATTTCGTATCAGTGCAATACGCTGCTTGTTAAAATGGATAACTCCCACTCTTACGTGCAAGTCTGCGTGGATATTATGAACTATCGTATTTGTTCAAGTTCTATTTAAATTTTAAATAGAAGGAATTTTTATTTAGTCGACAGAAATATCTTTGGTAGGAATGGTAAAAACAGACAGGAATATTATTCCTGAATAAATCAACTCAAACCTTAAACAACTTATAATATTTTGCTCTCCATAAAAATATATCCTGTCTAAATTATACAAGTTAGAAATAAAGTAAACATTAAAAGAACAAACATTCAAATTTCTTTACTCTTATGTAATTTTATATAAAAATAAACTTAGATTTTAAATATCCCAAAAGATTTTGCTCTCCATAAAAATATATCCTGTCAAAATTATACAAATTCAAATATGAACATGCTGCATAACAAAACCTGGAAATATAAATAAAATGTGTTCCTTTCAGCAATAACAAATCAAATCATTCAGTTGTCTTTGCTCATATGTCATTTTAGAGCTGGACGCCTGGCATCTTTTTGGCAACAAGTTCGTTTATGTTTGGTGTGAGGTTCTGTGTTGTGGAGATTCTCAGGATGGATTGCAGGTGCTCATCAGTGAGGCGACTCCTGTGTGCTGTTTTGTTAGTCTTTATCACTGAGAAGAGCTTCTCACACAGATATGTGCTACCAAACATGCACAAGGTTCGAGCCGCATGTAGACGGACTTTTTTTGTTCTTCAAAGTCACCAAAGCGCCGTGCAAACTCAGTGCGCTCAGTTTATCAGCAAAGTGCGTATTTGGGAACACCATAGTGACGACTTGGTTTAACATTACTTGGCAACAGGGAAAATGGGAAAGTTGCACTGGTGCATTTGTGTCTCCCATAAAAGCAGCTTCACTTGAAATCACTTTGTGATTGTGCACGGTAAAACGTCCGCTGAAGTGTCAGATTCTTATTTAATTATTCTGCTTTCTGTATCTTCTGCATTGCATTCAGGTTACCCTGATGTTTTGTCTCATAGTGCCGTCTTAGATTAAATTCTGTAATTACAGCCACATTAGCTCCACAAATGAGACACACGGGTTCAGTAAACATATACTCAGCCTCCCATCGGTTTTAAAGGCTCTATTTTCAGAATGAACTTTTCTCTCAGCATCGCGTGAGCTAGCTTCGCAATAACTTGCAGCATCATAAGCTACACTTGATTAACGCGGTAAGTGTTCGGCAAGGCAGCTGAAGCGCTGCATTATGGGATCTGTAGTTTATTGTGTTACCAGCGCTTCATATACCCGGGCCATTAATAACAATAATACAGTATATAAAATGATCTCGGGCGGATATAATTACGCCGGGCGGATGTGGCCGTGGCCCTTGAGTTTGACAAATATGGACTAAATAGAACTTGAAAAGATATATTTTTGAAATGTGATCGCGCAATTCAGATAGAGTTGACGCGCACTACAGCCTGCATCCTCCCCTCGCTCTTACTTTTTACCGTTCATCTAATGAATACACTGAGTATGGCTTTACCAAAACAATCATTGATGGCGAATAAAGTATCCATTATTCGAGTATGTAGATCGGAATATATATATACATATATATATACCAGCGTATCATAGAGAGAAGTAGTGTGTTAAAAAGCTAGAAAAGAAAAGGGAACATTTTAAAAATAACGTAACATGACTGTCAATATACAGTATTTGTTTTGTGAGTGTTACTGAGTGTTGCTGTCATCAAGGATTTGATTATCATTATTTCTTTCAATCAGGCTCGTATTTGTAGGATGTGTTGTGTTCAAGTTACATTCCGTGTTTGTCAATCGTTGTAAAGATGACAGGTTTCTTTCATCGATTCGTTTCTTACTGCATCAATAAACAGCTCGTCTTCTTCTTTATCTGAGACCTGACACACTGCATGCACGGGTTTTTTTTTACACTGTCTTCCTTTAGCGGGACATTGACTTTTTCCACCGTGTGCTTTGTTTCCGCAGTAGCTGGATTTATGAATATGCTTATCAGGCGCTTCATATTTTTGCTGCCTTTTCAATTGTGTAATTCGGTTTTGTTCAGCTCTTTGGACTGTTGCCTTTTATCTGTGCACTGCGTCAGTTCACGTGAGTTCACGGTGTACATGCATCGAAGGTTCCCAGCTGTGCTGGTGCCATCTCGTGCTATGTCCATGGCTGTATTTAATGTTACCTTAGTCCTGGCACTTAAAACTTTCTCTCGCAGTTTCGCTGAGTTTGTGTCAAACACCACCCTGACCATCTCATCTTCCTCTCCATAAACACAGTCCTTCACCCGTGAATATTTAGTGGGAGTTTGCTATTGGATTGCCGCTGACGGACGGCCTTATATGGGCAGGCACTAAATTACAAACGCCAGCGGCAGCCTGTCTATGAACTTAATTTAAAGTGTAGGTTTACATTGTGCTTTGTTTCAAGTAGCAGAACTCATGAATATGGTTGTATATGTCACTTTCGCTCGCGTCTTATTGTTTCACTGCCTTCTCAATTATATAATGCATGTTTTCTTCAGTGCTTTTTGGAGGTCTTCCTGGTTTTCTATGTACTGCGTGATTACGTGGGAGGCGTGATGATGTCACACGAAACTCCGCCCCCACGGCGTTCAAGCTCATCTCCATTACAGTAAATGGAGAAAAACAGCTTCCAGTTATGACCATTACGTGTACAATTTCGATATAAAACCTGCCCAACTTCTGTAAGGAAGCTGTAAGGAATGAACCTGCCAAATTTCAGGCTTCTACCTACACGGGAAGTTGGAGAATTAGTGATGAGTCAGTGAGTGAGTGAGTGAGTGAGGGCTTTGCCTTTTATTAGTATAGATTTTTAATTTGATATTGCTATACATATGTAATGATATTTATTGAATATGTATGGCCATTGTGCATGCATCAAGCACAGGAGCTATACAAATAGACCCAAAGAAAATATGAGCTGCTACTACCCGTTTGATTTAAAATCCTGGCTTTAGCTCACCAAAGTACTAATAGATTTCACTCTGTGTACCTCAGACCACCTTAATACTATACCAGATCGTTAATTGTCATCTGATAATAACAATAGTATGTCCTGAAACACCACAGTTGGCTCTACTGTAGCGGAAGAGCATCTCAATTGAGTTAAAAAGTACAAAAGCAAATCCGCTTTATCATTTATTTGAATTCTGAATGCTGCAATTGTGACACCCAACACCTTGCTTTCAATTTTTGCTGCACTTATTACGTCATTTATTATGTTTTATTGATTTAGCAGTTTAGCACCATGTTTACATTAAACTATCTATATATTTTAGTTTAATGTTGTAGTGGTTTACATAGTATTCATGCTTACAGAATATGATTTAAAGGGGCTTTGCATTAATAAATATAATATACTGGCGAGAAAAGAACATTACACTCTGTTTTGCAAGCAGTCCCAAAATGTGTTTCCCCTTTAAAAGACAAAAAAAAGAAACAGAAAATTTGCACTTACTTTGACATTCCAGTTGGTCACTTTGTGCCCAGTCAGCCTGCCATCGTACTGGTGATTCAGTGACAAGTCATAGCAGATGTGGTCTTTGCAAGCCTGAAGACAGACATTTCATATTTTACGATAGGATATCAGGATAGAACATTTTTCCTCAGTTAATCACAAGTTTTTCCACTAAAAGCAGAATTTAACATTAAAAACAAATCTTTTAGAAAATATTGGTCTGTTTGCAAAGACACTGAACCATCTGCTGCATGCAATTACTACCTTAACAAAAAAAAAAAAAGATTTCCATACTGAAAAAGAACAAGACACAGCATTTCAGTTCTGCAGCCTTCATCAAGTGTGCTAGAAAGGTGTGTCAAAAACTATATTCTAATACGGAAATGTATTTGTCTATGTTTTTTTCTGAACCAGCTTATTGGGGTACAGGATAAGCAGGATGACAGGGTCTTCTGCAAAAAGGGACATTAAAGCTGATATATACTTCTGCATTAACACACACCTCCTCAAAAATATGAATATACCTCATGATGACACAAACCCTTTACTGACGCTTATGGCTATGATTGATTGGCTAGCTTGGTAGCTATGTATTTCCTGAAACACATTCCCATTCATCTTCCACTATTTTGAAGATGGAGCAGATCAAAAAAAGACTTCTCAAAGTTAAAAAACAGACACATTCAGATGACGGCCAATTAATTCAGCGAAATAACAGCTAACATTTGTTGGGAAGTCAGCAAATATATGCAAAATTGGAAAAATATGACGAAAATGTGTAGCAAGAAGAATGGTGATCCTGGAGGGCAAAAACTGCCTGCATTTTAATGGATCATTTTTTTTTCTTACATGCTATAAACACCACCACCTAGCATTCAGGCATGTGCCATCAGTGCTGTGCAACACAGAAGTATATGCGTTTCTGATGGCACAGACTACACAGCTAAGGTCTAGGCTTATATACATCAGCCTTTAAAAGGGAGAAACTTACTCTTTAAGAACAGCAGCTAACCTAGGAGCATACTCACACATACCACTGTCACCCAAAAGGAACAAACATGAAACATTCACACAGAAGATATTCAGCCCAAACACACATTTCCCATTTTGCCTGTTACCTTTGGAGTGTAATAAAGAAGAACTTTGCTGATTACTTCTGCCAGCTCTCCATCAGCTTTAAATGGATACACATTATTTGGACCTGGAAGGTTTTAGATAGAGAAGGAGTCAGAAAAGATGACACTCACATTTAACCTTTTTTAAAAAAAAAACAATTCAAAAAATCCCAATAGCACTGTTAATATTCATTCAGAAGGAGCAGGCAAATAAAGTAGCTTATTTTATTTAATTAATCCACACAACTTTCTCTAGAATTCTGGCATACCTTAATTACCCATGCATTAAAATTTAGACACTTCAAAATTTCTTGCAAATTCAAAAATGTCAAAATTTCAAAATCATGGCAGTATAAGAAGTCTGATTGAAGAATGCTTTCTGACTCAATATATTTATTCCCAGACTCTAGTGGTTGCTCATTTCACTGTAACCTATATTCATGCAGCTACTTTATCATTTTCTTCCTTTAATTAGGTCAATCAGTCTTTAATTTTTATAATATCATTAACTGCATGCACATTTACAGTGCACTATATATGTTTATAATACAATATAACATAAGAAAAACAGTACAGTGTTAGAATGAGGAGAAAAAGAAGGTAAAAGAAATGGGCTGCTGCCAGACAGCAGAAGGACCTTGAAAGAGTATCAGACAGATTTTACACATTAAAGTAATACTCCACACAGATATTAATTTGTTATGTGTTATTTACCCTACATTGTTTGTGATGGCTGAGAACATTTGTAATCTCATATTTTCATGCAGAACGGAGATAACAAAGTCTCAGATATAATAGGCGTCTATGGTGACCAACACTGGAAAACACCAAACCATATCACAAACATCCACAAACAAATCTCATGTTGCTTGTGTGGTATAATACATATCAAGTCATCAATTCTTAAGTTCTCAGTATCTCATAAACACATATATTTAGTAAAATATTGGCAAATAAACCAACTTCACACACATGCAAAGGAGATATGCCTTCAGTTGTTACATTTAAATTTATGAGCCACAACTGGGATGCCTTGACATTATTTAAGAGTAATCTTTAAACTGTACGGGTAACTCGACCTCTTGCTTGTTTAAGCAACTCAGATATGCACAAATCCAAGGAATATTCTCTTCTCTTCATAAAAGAATTTATGAACTTCCTGGACTCTTTTGATTTGAAAAAGCTTGTTAATCAGCCTCAACATAAAGCAGGTCATACGTTAGACTTATTAATTACTAAAGGACTGAAACTTGATATGAAGCAGATCATTGATATTTGTCTATCAGACCATTTTTTTTACTATTTAATATAGATATAATGATAGAAAACATTCACAAGAAGCATATTGTAAAAAACGCTTCTTTGATACATCAGCAGCTTCAAAATTTAAAAACATTCTAAGCAACCAGTTTGTTTGTAGTGCTAACTAAAATAGCAAGGATAATATAAATAGTAAGGTGGAAAAATGTAATACTAAGGTGAGAGCTGCTGCTGACATAGTCACACCTGAAAAGACAGTTAAAAAATCTTCTAGCATTGTTATACCATGGAAGACTCAAACAGCGTCTGATTTAAAGAGAACATGCCGTAGAGCTGAGTGTAAAAGGAGAAAAACTAAACTAACTATCCACTATGAGATATTGAAGGTTAAATAACTGAATACAATAACACAGTCCGTCTTGAGAGGCGCTGCTATTTCTCTAGAATTATAAATAAAAATGCTAGTAATCCCAGAGTCTTTTTCTCTACGATTAGATCGTCTGCTAAACCCAGGTCACTCAATGGAATACCTCTAGAATAACTCCAGTGAAGCTTGTGAGGCTACTGCTGTATTTTTCAATTAGAAAATTAATGATATTAGAAATAATATAGTATATCTCTCCAACACTGCACATCTTCTTAATCCACAGTACTCCATTATAAACAAATTAAATTCTTTCACCAGGATAGATTTACCTGATTTATATAAAATAATTTCTCAACAGAGACCCTCCACCTGCATCCTTGACCCAATACCAACAAGTTTTTTCAAAGAAGTATCGAGCATGCTAATTGATAGTATTCTTGACATAGTAAACTCGTCATTAGATACGGGGGTCTTCCCAGACTGTCTTAAGACTGCTATAGTTAAACCCCTACTCAAGAAAAATAATCTCGACTCCTCTGCTTTTGAAAATTTTAGACCTATTTCTAACCTGGCTTTCTTAAGTAAAATTCTAGAGAAGGCAGTCATTATGCAGCTAAATGACCACCTCAATAAATACGCTATTCTTGGTAAGTTTCAGTCGGGTCTCAGAACAAATCACAGTAAAGAAAATGCACTTGTTAAAGTAGTAAATGACTTGCGGGTAAATGCAGACAGAGGCCATTTATCTGTTCTCATCCTCTTAGATCTGAGTGCCGTATTTGATACCATTGATCACAATATTCTTAGAAATCGCCTTAGTCAGTGGGTGTGCCTCTCTGGCAGTGTCTTAAATTGGTTTGAATCCTACCTGGCAGGTAGAAAATTCTTTGTTAGTTGTGGTAATTATACTTCAAAGACACATAATATTCTATATGGTGTCCCTCAAGGCTCTATATCCTGGGACCGCTGCTCTTTTCGATCTACATGCTTCCGTTAGGTCAGATTATTTCGGGGCATAACGTGAACTACCACAGCTATGCTGATGACACGCAACTGTATTTATCAATAGCACCTGATGACCCCAACTCTGTTATTTCACTAACACAATGTCTTACTTGTGTTTCTGTGTGGATGAGTAGAATTTTCTCAAGCTAAATAAAGAAAAAACTGAAATTTTAATAATTGGCAATAATGGATATAATGAGGTTATTAGAAATAAACTTGATGCATTAGGATTAAAAGTCAAGATGGTGGTAAAGAATTTAGGGGTAACTGTTGACTGTGACCTGAATTTTAAATCGCATATTAATCAGATCACTAGGACAGCATTTTTTCACTTAAGAAATATAGCAAAAGTTAGACCTCTTATATCATTGAAATATGCTGAGAAATTAGTTCACGCTTTTGTTTTCAGTCGACTAGATTACTGTAACCACTCCTCTCAGGATGACCCAAAAAAGACATAAATCGACTGCCACTAGTACAGAAAAGCATCAGCTAGAATCCTAACTAGGAAAAGAAAATCCGAAGACATTTCTCCAGTTTTGATGTCACTACACTGTTTACCTGTGTCATTCAGAATTGACTTTAAAATACTGTTTATGATTTACAAAGCCTTAAATAATCTCGCTCCATCTTATATATTTGAGTGTCTGACATCTTATATTCCAAATCATAACCTTAGATCTTCAAATGAGTGTCTGCTTAGAATTCCAAGAGCTAAACTTAAAAGAAGTGGTGAGGCAGCCTTCTGCTGTTATGCACCTAAAATCTGGAGTAGCCTGCCAACAGAAATTCACCAGGCTGATACGGTGGAGCACTTTAAAAAACTGCTAAAAACACGTTACTTTAACATGGCTTCTCATAGCTTCATTTTAATTTAATCCTGATGCTCTGCATATTCAGTTAATTATCATTACTATTAATGGTGGCTCCAAAATCAGTACTAACCCCTACTCTCTCTTCTATTCCTTTTGTGGTTTTTCTGTGGTGGTGACCTGTGCCACCACCACCTAGTCAAAGCATTGTGATGTCCCTACGTTGATGCATTAAAGGCAGGAAGGCCACATGACCGTCATCATCAAGTCCTTCCATCAGAACCCTGAATACAATGAGGACTGAAGCAGGTCTTCAATTCAAACGCTTCTTCTCATCTGACAGTGTTCCATTTTCCTTCAAGACAGCATTTTCCAAAAGTGGTTTACTCAATAAACTTTTAGTAAAAATACATGCAACTGAAACATTTTGAGCATACAGCTGGATGATTTTAAATGTGGATTGTGCAACACGAGTAACATGAGTTTTTTTTAATATTGTTTGCTGTTGTCCAAGGTTGGTCATCTTAGACACATGTTATAACAGAAACATTACTATCTACGTTCTGCATGAAAACATGCGATTACATTTTTTCTCAGCCATCTCTACAGACTATATGGGGTACATAACATATAAAAAATATAATTTTTGGGCAGAGCATACCTTTAAGTGTCAGAAAGACCAATACCAATCTTTTGACACCCATGGTTTAAGAAATTACAAATCACTGTACATTTCAAAAAAACTTAACTTCTTTATTCTTGCAGTTTTACTAACATAAGGAATCAAGGATTGAGCTATTCTGCTTCTTTTACTGACTAATACCTCAACCTCACCTGCAGAATGCAGCGCTTTGATCTGTGATGGCTGTAGAGTGTCATGGCAAACAAAAGCTGTTCCCAGCATGCCTTCTAATGATGTAGGGGTTCCCCATTCCATGTCCTGGTTGCCAGCGGGTATGGTGTGAACAAGGGAATTCTGCATGGGTGAGCCCATAACAGAAGCTGGGAATGACTGAGAGCGACTTAGTGGTGGTGCATGACTTAGGAAAAGGGGCTCAGGAGTGAGTACTGGGGAGCATAATGCAATTCTGGTTGTAGTTGTTCGGTGACCAGCTGAACCTATACAGCATGAGGTGAAGGACTGCAAAGAAAAGGGAAAACATTGCTAAGCATCTGTTGCCATCACAAAAATTAACAAATTTAATAAAAACATCTATTTTAAAAGAATAAAAATTCTATAACTACTGTAAAATTAATCTTATTTCTATCAAAACTCAGTTGTTAATATTGCAAGATAAAGGAGTGAATAAACAGGGCAATGACGGGCAAGGAACCTTAATCGCTGTAAAATAAGCATATGTACTGTGTCCTTTACACCATTAACATACAGTATTAAACGTGCATTCATTGTTTTGAGGTCTGAAGTGGTCCATTAGCCAAACCTCTTCCTGTACATACTCACATGCAGTGCATCCAGGCACAAAACAAGACGTAAGGCCTGTCACACAAACACGCACACCATTTCCAAAGCATTCACTCGATACACAAAAAAATCCAATTTATCCTTGGGTAAATTTATTCTCTAATCTTCTTATTGCATTTTTTGAAGATCATACAGTAACACATGATATAATTTACAGAATATATCAATCTCTTTCAATTTTCCCAAATCGTCCCAATCTCCTCCACCACAAATAATTTATAAGGATAGAGAGAGGAGAAGAGAAAGACTTATGCTGCTCTGGGAGTTGAAAAGAAATCAGTGCGTCCACAGCAGTCTGCTGTATTTTTCTAAAACTGCTGGTTTATTTCCACTGAGAGAGCTTTATTTTTATTAAAAAAAGAACACACACACTCAGAGTGAAAGAGATGCTGCAGGATTCCTGTAAATAAGCAAAATAAAGGCATGAGCTAACAGACCACTACAACAGAAGGATAAATCAGAAAAAATGCACCATAGGGGTCACTCCAGAAATAGCGATAACAGAACGGTCTTTAATAATATGTATGTATAAATAATTTACAGATTATAAATAATACTCTCTACTGGTGTAGATCACATTACTATTGATATCAGAAATGTTTTACAGTAGTTCTAACTAGCTGTTCTTATTTTCTACATTTTTGGACACTTAACATTTTTCATGGAATAGAAACAGAAATGTTCACTTGCCTCACCAACCGATGGAAAGCGCAACTGTGCAGACATATTTAACTTCCCATCTATATAGACACTGACGATATTCTGGCCAAAGGGTCGGCGTCCAGCAGTGTGAACAACGGTAACTGAATGCTACAAATTGAGGAAAAGAAAAAAAGGGAGCTGTTGGTGTTAGAATGCATCATGATGACAGTGCTCTTCTTTTGATTACATGACTATAAATATATTTATTTATTGCTTTTTATACATTAACTGTACAAGCCTCTAAGAACTGAAATTTACCTTTTTCAAACTTGCTTTCTCCTTTAAAAAATAATTAAGCCTAATCTCTGTCTCTCCCTTTATCTGAAATTGCAACCTCATTCTCCTGGTGGTTTCATCCCTTGCTGAATTGGTGTTACATCATGTAATTATTAATATAATCATCTCATACCTTTGAAGTAATTAAGTCAACTACATCCTCTCAGATATATAAAAAAACACTTTTGCTGTGCAATGTGAAATTCTTGCCAATGACAAAAATCACAGGAGATGCACGTTTCACGTCTATGATGTTTTGAACACAGACTTAAAATTAATTGATTTACATCATTTTGGAGAGATCTGTTCAACTTTGATATTAAAAGAAGCTTTGTTTCTGTTGATTATTATCAAAAAAGCCAAGTAAAGTTGTTCAACAATAAAATGTGCAAATTTCCAAAGGGATGAATATTTGTCATAATCACTGTATTATACAAATATCAAAATGACTGTTTCCTCAATAACTCACTCTTGACCCAACATTTATAAATACAGCAAGATGTGCCATTAGTACTGACTGTCGATAACAAATGATCAAGCGGAGGCAACTGAGGAAGCTGCGGAAAGGAAAAGCTGAGGGACCAGATGGAGTCAGTCCATGTGTTCTAAAGGCCTGTGCTGACTAACTTTGTGGTGTCCTCTGTCACCAGCTCAGTCCATCACTAAGGCTCCAGAAACTGCTGCTGTTGTGGAAAGGCACCCCTTCATCTAATGACTACAGACCTGTGGCACTTGTGTCTCACATCATGAAGACCTTTGAGAGACTGGTTCTAGACTAGATGAGTCCTCTTATGGTAGACCATCTGGACCCACTGTGATTTGCCAATTGGACAAAGATTGGAGTGGAGAATGCAATTATGTATCTGCTTATTCTCACCTGGGCAAAGCTGGCAATACTGCAAACATTTTGTTTTTTGATTTCTCCAGTGCCCTCAGTATTATCCAGCCATCCATGTTAATGGGTAAACTCAGAGATATGCAGGTGGATGAGCCTATGGTGTCCTGAATAATGCACTATCTGTTGGGTAGACAGAGGTTTGTGAGACTCGAGGACTGTGTATCTGATACAGATATGAGCAACACTGGAGCACCTCAAGGAACCTTCCGTTCTCTTTTTCTATTCACTCTGTACACCTCAGATTATAAATATGATAACAGGTCATGTCACTTTGATGATTCTCAGAAGATTCTTTATTTTTGGGGTGTATTGATAAGGGGAATGAGACAGAGTATAGGAGTCTGAAGAAGAACTATGTTTCCTTGCGCAGAGAATTGTCTGCACTTTAACAGCAGCAAAACCATGGAACAGTTGGAATGGTTAATAAGTGTTGCTGCATTGTTACTGACCTTCACTGAACCAAAGAGTCTTTATGTCTGGTGAGTATTCAAGGAGTGGGTGTAGAGGTGGTCCACTCCTACAAGTACTTGGGGGTTCTTATTAATGACAGGTTGAACTGACCTCATAACACAGAGGAACTTTATAAGAAAGGGCAGAGCAGACTCAGGACACTGCGTTCCTTTAATATGGGAAGTGACATCCTTCACATCTTCTACAACTCTGTGCTGGGCAATGCAATTTTCTGTGCTGGGCTGATAATATCACATCAAGAGAAGCCCACTGAATCAACAAGGTAATACAAATGGCAGGCTCAACTATAGGACACAGAATGAACCCCCCAGAGGTTGTAGCAAAGGAGACAATTAAAACAAACTGAGTGCCATGATGAACAATACTGCTTATCCTCTCTCTGACACACCAACACAGAGGACTTTCAGCCATCAAGTTATTCAGCAGAAGTGTGTTAAGAAAAACTACGGGGGCTTCTTTATACCAACAGCTGTACACATGCATAATGCCTCCCTGGGACTGTGACTGCCAAGTCAGAATTTTTCTTTCTTTTTAGTCATTCAGGTGTGTTCAGACTTTACTCTGTGTATATATTTATTTATTAACTTATTTATTTGAAGAGATTTTGCAAAAAGTTAAATTCCTTGCCACCTCATGTGGTGTAATCACATTTCTCCTAATTTGGTGTATGAAGTATGGAGAGGCACACCTTGATGCGATTAATTAGACAGTATGGAAGAACAGCCAGGAAATCTGAACTTAAACCTTCCAATTTTCAGATAAATCCCTGTGTTTGACTCAAAGCATGGACCTGATAATATCATTTAGCTTACCTCTGCAGCAAGTGTAAAAAAAATGTATAGAGTTCTTTATTACAAGTTGTTTGGGTATAGGTAATAATAATAATAGTACAGTCATCACATAGGTACTAAAATATTCCTACTCTGCTCTATAGCACGTATGAAACAGAGGACCATAATGGCAACATTGGCTCCCAAAGACTCACCCAAGTGCAATCAGTGAAGGTAAAGTCTGACAGTGCAATGGTCATGTAGTCTTTTTTGGTACACACTGCCACCACAAGCATACCATCAGTTGTAAAGAATGCTTCAAACCCTGTTCCACTTCCAGTGAAAAAACTTAAAAATAACAAGAGAGCCAATTAGAAAAAAGACATTTGGAAAAAGAGCACTGTTGTGTTAAGCACTACTCTAACCCTCACCTGTACAACTGTTTTCTGCGCAGCTGTGCTCCTCTTAGTCGCTGCGCAACCTGACGATGTTTAGGCTCTGCACTGAGGCATAGCCATGCATGAAAGGCAAAACCATTACCAGGCCAGCGTTGAATAGTGGGCACCATGATGCCTGCCATACTGTGACTCAGATCAAAATACTGTAGTGCACTAGCCTTCTCATCTTGATCTGCCATTGATGAGAGCGCACGTATCACTCTGCCACAGTATGGATGTGCAACCTCTGGGGAAATGGATGGTGGCTTGAGTAGAAGTAGTAGTCGTTTCAGTTCCTCTGGACGAAGAGAAATGGCCCCCAGAGACTGGAGAAGACTAATCAAATTATCTGCGCACTTCCTGTTAAGACGTTGATGGTGTGACAGTGTTTCTAAGACAGCAGCAACAAGTCCAGCTTTGACTGCTGTAAGACGTCCATGTAATGAACTCCCACACGCTTGACTTAACCAACTAGATACAATGATCTGAAGATCACATGAAGTTAGTTCTGGAAGCCACTGAACCAGTAGGAGCAGAGGTTGTTCATTTTTGATGTTGACCAGTGGAATCTGAGAATGATCTCCTTCCACAGCCTGCATAATAAAAGCACAGACAAGGTTTAGATATAGCTAATACAAAACAGGCATTTCAGTGGAAACTGGCAGGCAGCTCTGGCAACAAATAATGAAGCACTAGACAAAGAAAAGAAAATAATTCCTAACACCAGATATAAAAGTAAAGTTTCAATCTGCTCTTCCACAGTACTATTAAAATAAACGATTCAGGAGATATGTTCCTTTATGGATGTGGAAGCTAAATTAGACAAACCTGTCAAAGGATGACATGGTGTACACTTTGCAATGATAATTACTGCTGGGAAATATTAAAGTGTACACTCACAACAGCCATATGAGTAATTACATTAAGTTGTCTCAGGACCCACATTGTCCTTTTTTATAGCACTGATTCTTCTTAAAACTTCAAAGAGTTTTGGATTGGGGCGAAAACATTGCAAAACTCCATACATGTATACTTTGTTCTAAAGGTGCTTTAAAAAGTTATTTAATCCAAACTTTAATAGACAGACCTGGCACACAGCTACAACACTTACCATGTTCATAAGCTCTTGGAGGAGTTGTCTGGAAGGCTGCCCCTGACATAAGAGGACATCATATAGGTGTGAGTAACCTATTCTCTCCTTAAATACTTCCTAAGAAAGTAAGTGAAACAGGAAAAGAGCTTTTAGAATATAAGCAGAGCTCATGAAAGTAAAGTAGTGTAATGATGTGGTACAGTCCTGCAAGAGCTGGGGTTGGAATCCTCAAATCGGATGCCTTCCATGTAGATTTTACATGTCCATCCAGGCAAAAATCTTTAAATAAATTGGGAATTCACTACCTCCACTTAAAAGTGTAAGCATGAGGCAAGCTGTGTGAATCTCAGCAAGCAGCAATACTTGACACCAAGTTTGAAGAGAGCTCTGGGACAGCACTTGGCAAGAAAGGTTCCCTATAAAAACTGGCAATACGTGAATCCATGAACCTTTAATTTACAGCGATGCTCTGCTCTGACTTGGCTACCTCATAACCTGGGGATCACTAGAGTCTCAAACTAAAAAATAAAACAAAAGGGATAAGACTTTAGCACATTAGAACAACTGTGATGAGAACAGGCCATTCAGCCAAACAAGCTCATTGATCCTATTCACCTAGATTGCTATTGAAGATGTTTGTATATGGCTGCAAATTTGAGTCAGCTGCATATCTAGACATTTGCCTAAGAGCTCTCATACTGTATGTAAGGATATCTTCAATATAGCTGTAGGTTTCATAGAAATAATCAGTTTTACTTTATCAAGAGCTTTTTTGTATTTAGGACAACTATAAGCTTTTACTTATAACATATTCTAATTAAACATTCATTTCAATGTCTATAAAGCACAACCTCTGCTTGTTTGTTCTTCACGAATAATGTTATTTTTGAAGTCAAAGGCTTGAAATTAGGCATACGGATTCAGATATGTGTTTCTGACATATCCCTTTCTGTTGTGCCGCATTGGGAGAAAGGCTTGGGCTTTGAGCGAATGCCAGGTTATGGTCCCGTGTGATCTATCAACAGAGAAAGAGCACCACATGGGATGTGATCATGGTGGGTTAATTAGCATACTTTCCTTTTAACAAAGAATTTTGGGATTCCAATATGTTGTTTTGAACTGTTCTGTAATTGATCACTTCTCACACTTTTTTAGTAATGGCCCAAGTTGCCCCATGTGTGGCTATATCATCTCCAGAGTTACTGATTGCAATCGAGGGGCTCAAGCATAACCACTCATCATTACACCACCATCACAATCTACTCAGGCATATCTGGGAATAACAGCTACAGTTTCAAACACAGGGTATGAAATACTGCAATAACATAGTGATAAGAAAAATAGTGACACACAGAT
Organism: Polypterus senegalus; assembly: GCF_016835505.1. NCBI lineage: Eukaryota > Metazoa > Chordata > Cladistia > Polypteriformes > Polypteridae > Polypterus > Polypterus senegalus. The sequence goes on from NC_053168.1 coordinate 114,381,887, forward strand.
TCTGATGGAGGTACTGTGGCTAACATGCTTACCTGTCAACCAGGAAACCTAGCAATGAATCTTTCAATTATGTTTAACATTCTTTTTAATCAAGTATTTCCCTGACTATTTTTTGTCACAGCCCCAAGCCTTCCTGGGTGGCACCACAGCACCTCTGGAGCTGTTTATTGCAGTTTGGGTTTTTTTGTACCAAAAGGCAAAAAAACAAGAATGCAGAATGCAAAAATGGTTTCAAGTACAAAGAACGGCTAGGTGTTAAATACATAAAGATTTAGGATAATAAAGTTTAGTTTAATTTGTAATTACCTTTTACCTTATGTATCTTTTCACTATCTCAGTTGGGCAATACGAGTAAACCACTAAAAATGTACAGAAACATGCACAACACCTGCTGAAATCACCTATAGGCCACCTAGTGTATGTGACGTATCTGTCATGTCTCAAACAGGGTTCCTCCCCTGTCTGGGGTTATAATTCATGTTTTGTGTTTCTTTTGTTTATTTTTGATTCTTTTATTTTTTTTTTTTTTTGATTATGGACATCATTCTTTACTTTTGGTTTTGTCTATGTATTTTACTTGCCTTTGCAATGTTCTGTCTGTTTTGTGGGTGGTCCGCCAAGAGGTGAGGCGACCTTGCAATTACAGAGGGTCTTCCACGGTTCTTGGTAGTACACTTTGAACGTGTAAGGGAATTAGTGTGTTTCTTTGATTTATCTGCATTTCTAAACTTTATAGCTCTGTTTTTGGCTACATTTCTGGTTTGGTGTTTTGGGACTTGTTTGCATTGGATCACCTTAGTGTTTTCAGGCAGTTGCTTTGCTTATTGGACTCTAAGTAGCTTCGCTGTTATTGAAGAGCATTTTGTGAAAATGGTGCTTGCACTTATTACAAGATGGGGTTTGACGGTGATATCCCCCTGTAGTGGACGTTTTAGGGTTACTGGATTTTATGTGCTTTACGACTCCCAGTTTACAACAGTACCACCTGTGCAGCATGTTGGTAAACTGTTATTGGAAGTCCTAAATTAAAGTCTTAATAGCAAAATTTTACTTAATGCATTAGAGACTAGGATGGGGGCAAGAGTATCATGAGAGAAAGGAACTTAAACAGGCTGTAATAATCTGTGTTACTGCATTTTTCATGTAACTATGAATATCCAGAATTCATTGGCATTAGGAGTGCAAGAGAAAATTCTTTTGTAGACTTTGGCTTGATTAAATTTTCTGAAAACAAGTTTAACTCTGGGCAATGTTTTATTTAAAGAGCCTTAAACAAAGTGGCTGCTAGAACTGCCTTCCATTTTGACAATCTGAAATACTTGTAGAGGAGGCCTGCATAAACCTTTGTTCCTCCAATATATTTAGAAAGGTCTCCCGCTGATCAGTTAATATTATACCTGCAGCTCACCACAGGCAGTCAGCAAATTCCTGTATGCTACCAAAAAGCCACTTCCGGGAATAATATACTGTATAAAAGGCAAAGTTAAACTAAAAAATCATTTAATTGTTTTGGACAAAATTCAAAAGTTTTCTGCATTGGATATTGCTGCTTTTTAATTAACTGGCCCCATTTATGTTTATGACCATGATAACCTGATCACCCCAGTATCTGGAATGTAAGTGGAAAGAGCCCATGTCAGAACTATGGATACCCAGTTATATCTAAGCTATAAGGTAAATCCACAAAGAGAAGGGTTGATTGCGTCCAGTTATTCAGAGCAGCATGTGACTTTAAGAAAGATTAGGGAATGGATATTCAGGAGGGTTAATAAATAAAAATTTGGCTTATTAATTATTTTAATTGCATTATTGGTCAGAAAATTCACTGAATTAATCAATCAGTTACACTTGGAAAATACACAGAGACACCTGCAGCATCCAAACACCCCAGAATGTTAAATATTTCTGATTACCTTGGCCGAAGGAGAGCTACTCATGATGGCGGTTAGGACCCGTATGGCATGGGCAGTAATACAGTCATATCCCTTATCAAGTACCTGTGATTTAGGAAGGACAAAAATATATAGAACAGGTAAGTAAAATATATTAAATAATGCAAAATGTAATTTAAAAAAAGTTACCAACAAAACACCAAATGTCCTATTGACTGAAAGCTACATCCCTCCAATATGTAAAAGAAAACGTGTGTTTTATGTAATAATATTTAAAATGTTATATTGTCAGCTGGTTAGTAGCATTTTATAGCACTTTTGGTAGTACATGCAAGACTCAAAAGAAAGATTAACATTGACGTAAACAATTTTTTGCCAAATGCTATAAATCTGGGTGGAATAGTGGTATAGGGGTTAGCATTTCTGTCTCACTTATCCTGTGGTCACTTTATGTGGGGATTTTACATGCCATCCCTTGTTTTTTTTTTCTTCCTCCAGTTCTTTTAGCTTTCCTTTCAACATGTAATGATATGCCTATTAAGTTAATTTATGATTCTAAGTCGGCTCAATGTACTTTGCAAAGGACTGGTGCCGTATCCAGAGCTGTCTTGTGGCTGATGCTGTATGGTTAGGTTCTGGTTCTGCAATACACTGACATTAAATCAGTTTCACAATAAATAGATGGAGGCCCAAAGAATGCTCAAGTGACCAAATGTTGTATCTGATTGACTTTCATAAATGAAGTCAAACACTTATGACAGAATGGGTGACAGGCATCATTTTATGAATGAAGACACAAATTTTCCACTCTGCAAACGGGAAATACTGGGACAACATTGTTAACAAGCCAGCATTTAGTTGTCCAATTCACCAAACACCACCATTATAATCTCTGGGCTAGATGTCCAGATTTAACAATTTCAACAGTACAGTTTTCACAAGTACGTTCTCCAAGCGCCCCGCAGTGGTCACTGTATCTGCATATTTAATGGTGGGCTATCTCATTTATTAGACCAGTAAAACGAAACGTGCAGATCATGTGCTGTGCTCATGTGCTCTCAGAGATTTCAGATCCCTGATGTGCAACATTTCATCTTCCCATTTCAGTGCATTGACATGAATTTCAAGTTTGACCTTTTAGAGAAACACAAGCTCACTGTTGATTTATTACTTGGTCTGCAAAAAAGCAATTAAAGATAAACTGTACCTTTCTCCTGAAATTATGGCATAAACTAAATTTATTAAATGTGTATTGCTTCACTCCAAATGCCATTTGACAAAAACATGTTGACCAGGTTACATATTTTAGTTTATATAACTGACTAATGTGAAAGGTCAGCATTACATTACAATCCTGAGAAAGCAGGTAGCTTTGTTTTCTCCAAATTGTCTGACTTGCAGCTCCATGTTTGTAGGGAATTCACATGGAAACTTGTATTTGTCGCCCACCCAATAACATGTGAATGAAGCAATGCATGTCAGTCTCTAATTATGACACTTCTGCAGCTGTAAGAAGTTATGAAAGTTCTGAAGCAACACTAAAATTCAGACAAAACAAGACGGCATGAAGAAGTGTCATAAACAAGTCCTAAACAGTTTACAATAAAACTCCAGTTCTGCAAGCTCCTAGTGACCATGCAGTCCTTTTTAGTAAGAAGGTATTTGCGAGTTTATATCCCACTTGAACATGTCAGAAGAAAACAATAGTTCTGCCAGCTGCCTGCTGACCTTGGTGACATTTCTGTTTTATAGTAATCAAAACAATAGCTCCCACTTCAGTTACCTTTTTCTGACTATTCAACAAGAGGCAATTATAAGCTGACACCGCATGCTAAAAATAAGTTTAACAATACAATTTAGTAATTAATTACTTGATGTTATTCACACACAGTAAATTTATAAATCAAACCCTATTTAAGCTTGTGAAACAAACTGTACACACATACTGTACTCAAACGAGTCGGTGGGTAGAGGGGGACATAACCACATCAATATGTTAGAACGATATGGGGCACCCTTTAAAAACATTATGAGATTCTCAGATTTAACATTTATTATGCGAATTTGACACCACCCATATAAAAAGTACTCAACCCCTTGAAAATTTTCACATTTTATTGTTATACAATGTTAAATAACAGTGGATTTAATTTGCTTTTTTGACACTGATCAACACAAAGGGGCCATTTAAAGCAAAACCAAAAAGTTCAAATTAATTACAAATATAAAACACAAAATAATTGATCATATAATTATTCACCCCCTTTAATATGACACCACTAAATCATCACTGGAGCAGGGAATTGGTTTTAGATGTCAAAGAATTAGTTAAATAGAGATCACCTGTCTGAGGTTTCAGCTGACTGTAGTATAAATGCAGATTATCTGGAAGGTCCAACTCTGTGGATAGTCAGTATGGTGACCTAATCAACACAATCAGTGCATTTATATATACACACTCAACCAGATTAATGTGAATAACCCATTTAAGGCAGAAATCTGATTTCTTAATAATCTGTGTTTATATGCGCAAGTAATTTTCTGGAGTTCTCCTTTAGCAAAATGCTCCAAAATAATTAAACTGCACAATAAAAAAGGCCAGTGAGAATTTGATAATAAACATGACACACTGATAATTTTCTTATGTTTTATTAATATGCTTAGCCAAACTGACACTTTATTTTTTATGTTTCCTTTACCAGAATGCATACATCAAATTCTTTTCTGCTTGGCTTTGCAAATGAGCCCTGCAAAAGACCTAATATGCACGCTTCTTGCCTAATACCCAGTGCTGCTGGAATAATAACACTACAGATATTTTTACTTCAATAAGATACTTTTGATGTGTTACAGTACTAGTCTCGAGATTGTGTTGCTCAGTTTAGTGCTGTATATTCAGCTCATCATCCTGCAATGTATTAGCACCCAGTTCAGGGCTTATTCCTGCCTTGCAACCTATGCTAGCTGAGATAGGCTCCAGCACCTCCCGTGACGCTATTCAGGACTAAGCTGGTTAGACATTTAGCTCAACCACATAGTTTTAGCAATTTTTGAAATATTCAGACAGATTATTTCAGCCAGGAGAAGGAATAATGCAATTGCCCATGCATTTGCCTCTGGAAATTTATGCTGTGGATGCTTATACCCATAGTATGTACAAAGCAAATACATGTGCAGGTTGACACAGTAAAACGGACATGCATAGACTACAAAATCCTTAACAGTAGCCTGGTTATGGGTTTACATGGCCAAATAATTTAATTATTTGCAGAGAAATCGACCTCTGTTAATCAGGTTTCTCAGAGTCAGGGTTCACTTGGCATTTTATAAATCAGGCGCTTCTGAGAATAATCGGGTTATTAAAGAGTATGGAAACGCGTTAAATGAAGACAAGAACACTCCAAGCAACTTCACGAAAAGGTGATCGACGAGCATAAGTCAGGGGATGGAGGCAAGAAAATATCCAAGTCACTGAAAATCCCTTGGAGTCCAGCTAAATCAGTCCTTAAGAAATGGAAAGAAGAGGACACAGCTGTAATTTAGCTAGAGCAGAGCAGGCCACCCACAAAAACTGAGTGATGGTTCAAGGACTAGTGAAGGAGGCCTGTGAAAACTCTGAAGAAATGATATGCTTCAGTGGCCAAGACTGGGGAGACTGTGCAATGTGAGGTAGTGGCCCAGGCTTCAAAACCAGAAGTTGTAGGTTCAGATCCCATTACTGACACTATGTGACCGTGAGCAAGTCACTTGACCTGCCTGTGTGTCAATTCAAAAGACAAAACATATGTACCAATGGTATCTCAGATGTTGTAAGACACCTTAGATAAAGTTGTCAACCAAATAATAATAATAATAATAATAATAATAATAAACTGTTGCCTGGGTGCTTCACCAGTCACAGCTTTATAGAAGAGTGGCAAAGAGTTATAAAAACAAACAAACGCATACAATATCACAGCTATAGCTTGGCAGAAGGTATATGGAAGACTTTGAAGTCAACTGGACGAAAGGTTTATGGTCTGATGACACCAAAATTGAGCTTTTAAGACCATCAGAGTAAACAGGATGATTGAAAATTGCAGAGTATCAAATGCACCATCTCCACCATAAAGCAGCATCATGCTATGGGGAAGCTTCTTTGCAACAGGCCCATAAAGGCTTCCGAGGGTAAAATGAATGCACCAAAATATAGGGAAAATCTGATGCAGTCTGCAAGACAATTACTCCTAGTATAAAGCCAAAGCTACACAGGAATGACTTCAAAATACCAATATTAATGTCTAGGCATGACAATAGTCATGATCTTAATCCAATTTAATTTGTGGTTTGACTAGACAAAGGCTTTTCACTCACAACCCCCATGACACCTGACAGAGCTGGAGCAGTTTGCTAAAGAAGAATTGCAGTGTTAACATGTGCAAAGCAGACAGAGATCAGTGCACACAGATTCAAGGCTGTCATGGCTGTCAAAGGGGCATCTACTAAACACTAAAATTTAAGGGGGTGAATACTTATGTGATCAATTATGTTGTGTTTTTTTATTTGAAATTACTTTAGATCTGATTTCACTTTGACATTGGAGTCTTTTTCTGCTGATGAGTGTCAAAAACCTCAAATTAAATCCACTGTGATTCATGATGTATAATAAAATATGAATACTTTTCACAGGCTCTGTATCTATTTGATGAGCTCATCTCATGCATGTAAAATATCCCACGACACTGCAGGAATCTCTAACAATTATCATGCTGTCACAGTTTGCCCTGACAGCACAAGATGCATGCATACTGTATGGCAGTATATCAAGGGTTGGACTGTGATGAAGATGGGAATTATAGCAGGCTCTCTTCTTCTTTCCTCTACATGGAGTCAAAGCTCATTCTTCTTATAATCCATCTGGCAAGAAAATCTGCTTTCCTTAAGTGTAAAGGTATTAGTTTCCTTATTCTCAGGTTTTGTTCTGAGAGAAATGAATATGAATAATTTTTCAGGATGTTTTTTAGCTGTGGTTTGCTTCAGAGCAAACAATTCAGGCCATAGCCATCAAACAAAAAGGCAATAGATTGCTCATGCAGCCAAATGTTACTCCAAGAACCACACACTGCATCCTACTACTTACAAAAATAGCCCAAATAAAACTGATAAAAACACAAATAAATAGGAACCCAAATAAAAAAGATAAACACACACAAATATAAACAGGAAAAAACATGACACACATATTTAAAGCTTAAGCAGAAAAATGCTGCATGCCAAAGAAATTGAAGCAAAATACATCCACATATAGACTAGCTTGCAATCTGTGTTAGGAAAGCCTCTGGCAGCCATCAATTTGATTCCCTTTATTTAGAAAAGCAAAGAAAAGATATACTCATCAAACAAGATTTAGAAGAGCCCAGACCACAATCAGCAATCACAATGTCAGACTAATATATCAGTCAGTTTTGTCAGCAGGATATTTAGGGAATCACACTACAGACTTGCATGGCCAAAAAGGTGGAAACATGTAACAACATTTTAGACTATCACTAGAAGAGTGTTGTATGCAACATGGTATTTAAACTGCTAGTGTCTAGAAATCTGGCACAAATTTGTGTCAGCTTTCTTTTACAAGAAAGTCACCCACCACATGTCTCATTCAAGATGACTATGAATGTCCCCTAAATCCAACGGCACCTTATATGACTTCTAGTCAGAGAGGAGATGTCTAATAAGACATTGTTGCTTATCTTTTTGCATGAATATGTCAGATTAAATGGCTTTTCTGTATAGTTTTCAAAGCATCACAAGTATGAGCCTTTTTCTGACAGTCCTCAGCGTGCTGCCTGTCAAAGCCATTGCTTTATAGGTATGTTGAGTTTAGCTCTACTTTCTGTCCTTTTTCCCCATCTGTTATGGTAGGTAAGACATTAGACAGACGAGCTTCTCTTCTGTTTGTGAAGTCCAAAACACCTGCATTCCTTATTCTTCAATGCTGAATTTTATGCCTTGAACATTCAACATCTTATCTCTAACACTAAAAGCTCATCACTATGACAATGGAAAGTTACAGACTCATTTGACTAAGTCGCTGGGTTATGTCAGACCACAGGACTGAAGTTCAAGAGAGCGCATTGTAATTGAACTCCATTCTGTAAGGTTATGTGGCAGAAACTTAAGATTATATCACTAAAATAACACCTGACCAAATTCAGATTTGGTAACCAAGAATGTCAAGGCACATGGAAACCTTTGCTGTCACACTCATTATTCACTACTACTTTGGGATTGCAGGAATGAAACACTGCAACATGTTAAGATGGTTAATACTCTAGAACAGTAAACAGTCACTGCTGTGCTCCTTTCACCAGTCAGGGTGATGTTAAAGTTTTGCTACTTGCAGTGACAAGTTTATACATTGAAGTGCAGCTATGGTATCATACTTTATAGAAATCCTGATGAAACATTCTTCATTGAAAGACTTTCTCTTGTCCAAATGAAATTTGTAGTCTTTGAAAATGAGCTGCTAGCCATTCAGCCATTCAAACCAGAGCACAGACATCACTAGGCCATATGTCCAAACATAGTTATCCTTTGTAGTCCATGTTGTCATGACCATTGCTTTGGAAACCTCAGCAACTTTAGCCATTTTCATTATGACTTTCATAAATATATGTCATAATTTTACTTCATTAACTCAAAACCACACGTATGGAAGCATCCTAAGTATGCATTTTTCATGATTTTGCAAGCAAGGAACACAAATATGCACATCAAAGGGAGACACACAGCAGCTTGAATGACCAATACAAATATGTAATTGCATGATGAAATTAATTCCATGCTGAGATCTTCCTGCTGACAACACTGCATGATGTACCCCTCAGTAACATGACAGGCAAAAGGGAGTTTGGGGAGTGGAAGTAATACCTGGTCAATATCAATTTCTGTCAGTAACTGTGTGGCGAGGTCACAGGCACCATCGCTCTCCTTTTTACATCTACTGTTCAGATAAAGCTGTTTTAAGAAGGTTAGATGCAGAAAAAGAAAGAAAGATGATATCAGCGAAACACAAATACACTCAAAATTAACTTTACTATGCAATTCCACGATAAGGGAGAAGGTGGTTAATAAAGATGCACATCACTGTGTCCTCCTGGATGCAGACACTATCCTTTCTGGCAACTTCATGAATTCAGTTAAGTCATATTTTGTTCTTGTGTGTGTCAATGCTTGCTTGATTTTATCATTAGCATCAATTTGGGATTCCATCAGGAAAGCAAAAGCCATAAAATTCAAAACACAAGTATTGACAAAGCATGAAATCAATTCAATAAGTAACACATCATTAAGACAATTTAGTGATAAAGAAATAATATTTGACTTAAAAAAATTCACCTGCTAGATGCTGCAATGCTAAACGGAGGAGGCACAATGGCATTAATGACCTTAGAGATGCATAAAGAGAACAGTTCAACAACCATATGAACTAAAATCCACACAAACAACAAAGTATTTGATATCAATCACAATTTGAATGTTGCTAGATGCAATACATGTGACTTACCCAGAATATTATAAAAATTACCAAACTCTTAGATATCACTGGATGACACTTTTTTCAAAAGTTTTGCTTCCTGAAATTGTTTGTTGATTATGATAGCTTCAGGCTGAACACAAATATAATTTCAAACTGACTGTACCATATAGGAATATGGAGAATTTTTTTTTTTTTTAAGTTTGATGTAATTCATTTATCTTCATGGGGAAAATTGTCTTTTTGCATGACCTTTGGATGTCTGAGATCAGGATCAGACATTGTCTGGCCCGCCAACTTGGAGGGCCTTTCTCAATAAAATTGAGTTCCTTCTGGCAGTAACAGGATTTGAACCAGTGCAGATCTTTAGCCAAAGGGTCACCACTCCACCCAATAACTTTTACTGAAATTAATCTGCTTAATTAATGATGCTGACACATGTCATTAGTTATATTGAACTAAAAAATGTTTTGCTGCTGATTTTCATTTGTACCCAGCATCAATTATTTTTGTATCAGTGTCCAACAATAGGTGGTCAACTTTCATGGATTCAACTCGCCCCGTTACCGCTTTTACATCATTTCAAAGTTCCAGTGAAACTTTTCGCCATGTTCTTCACTGACTAAACCAAGATTAGCAAGGAAGAAGTCCAAGTTTGAATACAGAAAAGGAATCTGTTGCAACACTTCTTTCTTTTGTATGCTTGCAGCTGAATGTAGTTTGGGCCTCCATAGTTACTTAGCAAACTCTCAACAACACCTTTGAATGCCTTGCATTTGATTTTCTCCAGCCCCAGTAGCACATTTTTTAACTGCTGGTCATTGATATGTCTGATTTGTGGAAAAACATAAAATGCCTTCCTTGATCTTGGCATCAGATATCCATACAAACATCTGTATGAAATATTACAAACCTTCTCCTTCCCATGTTTATTGCTTTCATGAAATTTTCAAGATGAAGGAGAGACAAAAAAAAAAAAAAAACATTTTTATGTTGAGAAGTGGTTTATCTGCCACTCTTTTCTGTCCTGGGACCAAATGGTTATGAAGACTGTTCTGTTTAATGGAATTATAATCTTTAGCACGACTCTTTCTTTGGCAAATGAAACAACTCCTCTTGGGATATCTAAGCAGTAATCCAAGTGGCAGGGACACTACACTGAGGTCACCATAGATGATCCAGCTGTATTTGTTGTACTGCACCAGCCTACTTATAATATGAAAGTAAATCATATAAACAGTCAACTGCAATAAAACAGTATGTGATAGGAAAATTTAGAGCTGATAAATTTTCCTTTTTGTGATCAGCAGGCCAAAAGCAATAAGATACACCCAAAAGTGTTCAGTGTTCGTCTTCACTGCTCTGCTGAAATTTGTGTCTCTTCCTCAGTTAACAAAACTATCATTACTGTTGCATATAATGATCATCGTTGCACATTACAATTAAATATCTTGTATATAATTATATGTAATATTATATCAATTTATGGCTAATGAATGAAGTAACTCATTAATCTATGGTTCATCTGGCTATTGCTGAATGCTGCCGATTCCAAAAAATTCAAAAGCCTGTGACCCTGAAAAGGACTAAAATAATACCAGAGTGGAGTAAGAATTTAAAATATCTGTGTATACTATAGGCCCACTTACCACCCTAACAGCAACGTAGATTAGTAAGCAGCTAAGAGAATCTTTAAAAGCTGATGATTAGAACTCTCTCATTATATCACCAGCCACTTTTTCTTAATCAAGTAATTAAAGATTGTGCATGTTAATTAAAAAGGATTACTAATGCACTTACACATACTAAAATAAACAGAAAACAATGAAGCCTTTTTTGAAACACAAAATAATCGCTTACTATACACATTGAAAATAACACTGGATGAAATGAGTCCATCTTTTAGACAATTTTTAAGCTTGCTGGACTGAAACAGCGTTCTGCTATAACAAAATAACATATTCTAAGATATAGGAGGGCAGCAGCAAGATGTGAAATGATACGAGATCAGCCTGTTACCTAAAGGCCTAAATTCCTTCTACATATGCATACTTTGTACGCCTACTACTACTAATTCCGGTCAATTAAGCTAAAATCCAGCGGTCCAAGATTCTCTCAGAAAGTGGTACCAGTGTAGAAAACATGTTAAGCTCAGGAGGCTACCGTCAGTTGTGCCTATGAACATCATCTTTTTCTACCTTCAGATAAAGACATTTTATTTTATAAAGGCACTCCTTATCATCATTATGTGTGAGGCATGGTATAATTTAATTTAAAATCAAATACTACGTGCATTTATCCTGACTTGGGTTATTTAAAATCTACCTAGGCCAGTACGTACAGAGACATTACAGAGTTTTGGTTTAATAAATGAAAGAGCACATTTCAAAAGCAGAATGAAGGACAATAGGAGCAGAATATAATGAACAAAAGGCGCAAACTACACCTTCAGAAGGACACGAAAGAAATAGATAACAGTCCAAGCTTCCTCAGATTCCTAAAATTATCAACTACTACTTCATGCATGCCATTTAAGATTTACTCCTAACAGAAGTTTGGCAGTGGGAGGGAAAAAAAGGAAGCAGTCAAGGGCACATCAGGTAGGACAGATAAAAAGACGGCAGAGAGACATTTACTATAAAGCATTGTTTTTTTTAAAATTGCATACAACAGTCAAGTTCCAAAAATATTTCAACAGATATCATTTTAAGTGTGTTAAGATCCCAAAGTATGGGCTATGTAGCTGGCAAAAAATATTTTGAAATATTAGTTCTACTCTTGGTCCTACCTTACTGTTCTGAATGAGTCTCAGAATGTGTTCAAAGCAGTTGTTGTTCAGGAAAATGGCTTGAAGGACTGGACGGTCTGCACAATTCAACATTTCAGGGATAGCATCTAAAGAAAAAACACAAATCATTAACAAACCAGTTAGACAATGTAGGCATGGCGCAATATTCAGGTGTGTTTGGCGACCAAGTTAACTGATATGAAACATTTTGTAATGTACTTCATCCAACAGTCTGTTACTTCATTTTTGTTCATTAAATAGTTTTGTAACAATGAGTCATATACAAAAGTAACAGAGATAATAGAATGTCAATTCCATGTGTTAGTAGACTCCATTAAATTCATGCTTTTTAACAGCAAAATGGAGCACAAATAAATTTGTGGTGGCTCAATGGTTTTCATACACAGCAGATTGCAACGGAAATGATGTGAAAATGACATCGACTGATGTGTGTTAGTGGTAGAGGGTTTGTGACTAACTGTTGAATATTACCATTTTTTGAAAATACTTCCATTAGAGTAACATTCAATAATTAGCAATTGAAATATATCTATTAATATAAAATGACCAATACTAGCATAAAATAAGCATTAATATTATCCTATGAAAGGACAAAAGGAACTGAAATTTCCCCCATCTAGCTATTAATATTAGTTAAAACACAGTAATTTGTTAAAACTAGATACATAAGTAAAAACCTAGAAAGGGACCAATTTATTGTACAACAGGAATATTACTGGTGCACAATGGGCAAGGAGATAGGGGCTTGCCGTGACTGTTCGTGTATATCTGGGACTGAAAGATCGGGGCTTGGGCACTAGAGATCGGGGCCAATGCAGCCTCTCACCTCCCAAAACCATTGTCTACTTTTAAACCAATCCTGTGTTTATATCACTTAGGGCAGCTGCATATTTCCCGTGTTATTAACTAGTTCAAAAACCATTTAGCTGAAGGTTGATAACGTTTGTCCTTTATAATAATAATCTGCAGATATCATTGTTCAATAAATTCACTTTTATATATGCTGACATAATTGCTTTCTCGTTCCATTTATTTCTGGAGAAGTGGTTTTCTTTTGTGTGCTCTGTTAGTTAACTTCCCTAAAGCAGCAGGGCATTTCAGTCACCTGCATTGGGCATCCGAGTGCCTGTCAGAAGAGTAAAACAGGAATATATACAAACTATACAAGTTCAAGCAGCCACTCTCAAGGTAAAATTGAAACAGTACACTAATTCCTAGTTGAAGCTGCATAGAACGATTTTCTGTTTTGAGATGAACAAGTTTACAAAATTGTCAATGCTTTTCAATTTGAAATTTAGAAATTTTAAAACTTTGTACAGCACAATCTCTTTGAGACATCACAACAAAAATTGAAATGTCTCAACAAATTTCTATGAACAAGAGTTCCACATCTCATCCAAATTTGTACACAGGAGCTGAGGTGTTTAATGCTGACAGACAGGAAGAGGGACAGATGCACAGACACGGGCTTTCACAATATGGGCTCTGAGGCTAAGGATCTGCGCTGGTATGCCGAAGGTTGCCGGTTCGAATCCCTGTCACTGCCAAAAGAGATCCTACTCTGCTGGGCCCTTGAACAAGTCCCTTAAGCTTCAATTGCTCCAGGAGTGCTGTATAATGGCTGACCCTGCGCTCTGACCCCAAGGGGTATGTGAAAAGTAACAAATTCCTAATACAAGAAATTGTATAAGGCGAAATAAAGAACAAAAAAAAAAAAGTTGTGTGGCCCATTATATAAAAATGCAGCTAAAAAAAGGTTAACCCTCTGAACAGCCACACTTGGGAGCCATAGAAACTTTACAGCACAAGACTCAAGGTTAAGTCTTGCAACGCAGACTCAGGTCAAAGGAGAATGGGCAAACTGGGTTGAGCTGAAAGAAAGGCAACATTAACTCAAATAACCACTCGTTACAATGGAGGTATACAGAAGAGATTCTCTGAACGCACAACATGTCGAACTTTGAAGCAGATGGGTTACAGCAGCAGGAGACCACACCAGATACTACTGTCAGCCAAGAAGAGGCAACTGAGGCTACAATTCACACTGCCCCAGGGGGGGCTGCCCTCAGTTGGCCCAGGGAGAAACTGATACAACAATACTCTCTCCCCCAGTCATCCCGGCCACCCACCACACTAGCTATTTCTCACAACCATTTTTTACCACAAAAATGGAAAATTTTAAAAACTTACTCAGCATGCTTGTACGAAGTGTTACAAGCTGTTCCTCCAGGGTATTTCTCTGCTCTGTGTCCAGTATAGTGGCTGGCCAGTCAGAATTGAGAACTCGGAAGTAGCTGTCAAGGATTGTCCTGATTTCTACTCGTCGCTGATCCAAGCTGCTGCCATGGAGGATGTGTATCATAGCAATCAGGCACTGCAGGGACAACTGAAGCAGTTGGGGATCCCTGGGTTCCAAGTTACTGGGGTTGCACCAAGAGCCAAGAATTCCAAGAAGGTCATCTGCTGCCAAAGATGTAATTGCCACCAATGCGTTTGTCTTGAAGAGAAAAATAGAAATGAAGTGACTGAGCTACCCTTGAACACAAAGATAAAAAAATAAACAACAAAAAAAAAACCAAAACAACTTTAAACAGTTTACCCATACATCAAATTGAAATATACTGCATGAAATTGTGCTTTAAAGGAGACAGTTGGTCTAGGGTGGGGTGGCCAGCTCCAGTCCTGGAGGGCCGCAGTAGCTGCAGGTTTTCATTCTAACCGTTTTCTTAATTAGTGACCTGTTTTCAGCATGAAATTAATCAATTTATGAAATTTTGATGGTCGACAGCTTCTTTCTTAATAAATAGATGAGGATGAATGTTTACTGTCTTGCTGCAGAATTTGTGAAAAAGGAAAGGTAATACATAAATGTCTTAAGCATGACAGGAATCTGCTCACAAAAATGAACACTGATCCAGGGATCAGGCAGCTAATGGTACAAAACATTGCGGTTAACAAGCTAGAAACAGGAAACTGGAAAGAGCTTAGTGAGGAGGTTCAAACACCTAGTTAGAATGCTTTTGTCAGGACGTACACGCAATTCTACTGAAAGTAGCTATAGAAAGACCTGAGATACTCTGTAGGAATTACATTTCTATTGCAGGGATGAATCAACTATACATGGGGAAACAGATAACAGACTTTTTAAATACAAACAAATCAAACACAATTATATTTTAGACATTTTACTTAGTTTACTGTCCAGGGTTTATATTTGCCTTATTCCCTACGGCTAGCTGGCATAGGCACGAATGCTCCCTTATGACCCTGGTTTAGATTAGACAATAACATGACAATCTACTTGTCATTTCTTCTTTGCTGTGATTCAAAATGTTGTTACATGAATAGGGCTCTTTGTACATCTCCATAAAGGAGTACAAATCTTTACCACATAAAGACTAATCACTTTCTGTATTCATGTCTTTGGGATGTGGGAAGAAAACTGGAATACCTGCCCATAGACCTGATGCGACTGGTCAGTTTTATTTACCTTGCTTCCACTGATAACAGCCCCATATAGATGCACTAGTCGCAGCCTTAGAAACTCTGGCAGCTGCTCACTGTTCTGGAAACTTTCTGTAAAAAACAGGAAGGAAAGTCCATTATCCAATTCAGCCACCACTATCCAGATATAATCACTCCTGCTAATTAGTTAATAATTTATGGTATTATTAACTTACACCACCAGCATTACTGTGTAAATCTATCACCTTTAACGTCTAACCATTTTCAGCTCCTACTACACTGTTACTCATTAAATCCATAGCCTCTAGAAGAAAGGTTACAACCAAACAGCAGCTGCACCAGTTGAAAATGGGTTTTGTGGAAATTCCCCAAAATATCCTAAAACAATCTGATGATGAGTTATTATAAACAAATGATATTTCTGTTCATCAGATGAGCCGTGGGTACAGTAATGACCATATACAACCCACTTACATGCAGCAGGAGTTTTTAAAGTCTTCATGAAAAAAGTAGCTTTAACTAAAATGACATCTTTAATAGAAACCTTACTCTCTTTTTGCTTTTTTTTTTATTTATTTTAAAGCAGCCAATTAATGATAAGACCATGCTGGTGCTTTATGGCACAAAATAAGGCTCTCTGCATTATTTTTTCCACTTGCGTAAGTATCTTAACTTGCTGCTTCTTAAAGTCATAAGTAGCAGGTAAAACTTAACAGTACGCTCACTGAAATAAACCACAAAAAATAATTTCTATTAACCAATGACAACATTACATTTATTTTTATTTCCTAAATCTTAATATTATTGAATAACTTTGTCACATTTAAGAGTTGGGCAGGTTTTTGGCTTTGGCCATTTTCTTTTCTCCAGGATCTGTGCCAGCAGGAGTTTTTTTGTTTTTCATAGCACATAGTTTCACTGACTTGGATCACTCTATAACCAGTAGAGACTTTTCTTTTATTGTAATCTCTCCAACATTATTTGTAAAGCTCTTTGAGCTACACTTTTGTATGAAAATGAGCTTTGCAAATAAATATTGGTGTCCTTTCTACAAAAAACGTATAAAATACAGAACACTTCTGTGTTTTACTAAAGTCATAATGAGACATTACCAGGGATGTTTGTGATACAATACAAAAAACATTTTAAAACTGTTGATTTGTGACAAATATTTCATGGAAATAAATGACCAACTAGTAGAAATACCCCTATTTACTGTGGGCAGTAGTCTAAGGATCAGACAGTTTAATAATGGATGAACAACAAACTGATAACTAATGCTGATTAACAGTCCATTGCAATTTCTTCATGGCATCCTACTACAACTATTTTTTAGGATAGTGTCTAGTCATTTCCATTCAAAAAACGAAGAACAAAACTGATAATATACTTTACATTGTCATAGTTTCCCAGGGATATGCCCCCGCCGGGACGCCAGAAGAAGCAGGGGACTGGAAATGGGACAATATTTTCCCTGGAGACCGCCAGGGGGCACCCGGACATGGTTGGAACCTTGGATGACAGCACTTCCACCACACCAAGAAGTGCTGCCGGAAGAAATTCCAAGGTCACCCGGAGTGCTTCTGCCACAACAGGAAGTGACGTTAGGCGGAACACCTGGAGCCTATCCGGGTCATTATATAAGGGCCCGCCTCCATCAAGAAGCTGAGCCAGACTTGGGAGGAAGGAGAAGAAGCTTGTGAGAAGGGGAGTGGAGGTCATTGAGAGAAGAAGAAAGAGACTGAGACTGTTGGAGAATAAGGCATTGTAGTGTTGTGTTTAATAAATGTATGCATCCTGGACAGTCTGGTATGTGTATGAGGGCATGATTTTCACAATGGCGCCCAACGTGGGGCCCTCCGCCTGTTAAAAGGTGGGGACCCTGCTTTAAAAATGTTTGTGAAGGCAGCCCGCATAGCAGACGAAGGCGCACACACAACGCGGCACACATACCAGGGACCACAGCTCATCAAGACGCTCGCTGGGGTCCACGCCGAACAGACGGATAACTCGATGGGAAAGAAGAAGGGTAAACGCACCCTGAAAGTAGCGGCGTCTGAGTCAACCAGTGTGTCGGCGGAGCCACGGATGAGACCACCTAGCTGCAGCATGCTCGGGGTGACGGGATTCAGGAGGTAAGCAGGAAGCATGTTGACCCATGGAGTGATGGTGAGATGATGGCGAAAGATGAAGACGAGCCACTACTGACAGCAGAAGGGCTGCGGAAGACTCTTCCCAGATCAAGTCCTCTCATAGGGTGGAGGGAGCGCTGAAGGACCGCAAGTCCCTCCCAGAAACAGGCACAGGATTGGACAGAGCATGTTGTGTGCCCGCCGGTGAGTGGTCAAGGACGGGACCAGCGATCGTCAATCCTGAGACAAACATTGACCCAACTGAGCATGCGCCGGAGCTCCTCGGCTCACAGCCAGACGGCAGGGCTGAAAGAACTGTAAGTTCGCCGCCGGCTAATGTTTCGGTTTTGATGGCAGCTATACGGGAGCTGGTGGAAGCCCTTCAGCCTGTACAGTCACTCTTACAGGTCCTGCATGTTGATGAAAGAGGTGATCGACGGGCTGGAAAAGAAAACGGAGACTTCTCTGATGACCATAAAGGAGTGGGGAGGGAAGTATGACATATGATTCTTCAGCCAGTGCGCTGAAACTGTACAGGTGAGTATTACCGTTACCGGAAAGAAAAGAGGAAGCCCTAGCGAAGGGAGCAGTGATGTAGGTGACTGGACTCAAGTAGCAAGGCGTCATACAGTAGATCAGGGGACGAGTATGGAACATGAAGGGGGAGGTGCTGGCTGGTATGTGTCGGCACACAAACCGCCCCATTCATAACTCGATCGAGAGGAGTGCAAACAGTACGGGCTGCCTCTTTTTTTCATAAAGGGATCCAGGCTATCGTAGCACCCCAAATTAAAGGGAGGCCCAATAGAAAGAAGGGAGGGTCTCCCAACAGAAGGAAACGTGAGCCTGAGAGCTCACGTACATTGAACGAGCACTCTCCACAGGGGTGGAGAGAAGCCCCGAACCTGGCTGAGAGAGAGGCGGAGCAGAGATTTCCCGATTGTTTTCATGTCCCTAAGGAAGGGGCATTAAGAGGGCGCTGGTGTTATGAGTGCCACGGCCTTGGGCACACGTGGAGACGCTGTCTGTTTGGCAGTACAGAGGACACCTGGAAGAGGTGTCGGTACAGCGTCTCCACACTTTTTGCTTATTTTGCACAGCAGGACCGTGGACTACAGTACACCAAGCCCCTGTCTCATAATGTACCAGCCCTTGCGTGACAGGCTGCTTTGTCCTACGGACTTCAGATGGGGGAGGGGCAGCGTCATAGATTCCCAGGGATATGCCCCCGCCAGGAGGCCGGAAGAAACAGGGGACTGGAAATGGGATAATATTTTTCCTGGAGATCGCCAGGGTGTGCCCGACATGGTTGGAACCTTGGATGACAGCACTTCCACCACACTAGGAAGTGAAATAACAAGGAGTGAGATATATTAGGCAGCAAGTGAACAACCAGTTCCTGAAGGTGATGTGTTGGAAGGAAGAAAAACGGGCAAGGATAAGGATATGAGTGGCTTTGACAAGGCCCAAATTGTGATGAGAAGACAACTATGTTAGATCATCTCCAGAACTTCAGGTCTTGTGGGGCGGTCCTGGTATGCAGTAGTTAGCACCTACCAAAAGTGGTCCAAGGAAGGACAACCAGTTAACCAGCAACAGGGTCAGGTACATCTAAGGATCTTTGATGAAGACTAGCCCATCTGGTCTGATTCAACACATGAGCTACTGTGGCACAAATTACTAAAAAAAACATAATCCTTGAGATTATGAGAGAAATGTATCAAAACACAGTGAGTGGCAGAATGCTGTATAGCCACAGACCGGAGTGTGTAGACTGACCTCTGTCCTCCACTGAAAGCAACCACATACATTTATACAAACTATAAAGTTAGATATGAATCCAGATCTAATGCAGAGAAACAGTAACTCACAAGGTAAATAAATACAACTTATGGTCAAAACAATGGGGAAAACTAAGTCACAAATGGCTCCAAGATGATTAAATACCTGATTCTACTGTATATTCAGCTTATTTCTGTATTTATTTTTTAGTAAGGAAACATTATTATCATACATTGGTAGATAGTAGAACTTTACTGACCTTCAAAACTTGACTTGATGTTATTTTGAAAGAATTAAGTGGTTTGGACTGGTGAGCTTTGCTGGGTTGAACAGTTTTTTTTCTTGTCTAGATTGTTCTAATGTTCTAAAAAAAAATGGTGGTGCTTCTAAACACTTCAATTCCTGGAGGTGGTACGCCAAGAGATATCATATGGCATTGATTACATATGCGTCAACGGTCTGCTATAGTTTAGCATTTGCTTAGAATAACAGGTCTGCTATTTTCCAAAATCATGTTGTATGATTGCTGTTAGCAGAAACCTAGATTTGAGATCATGTCCTGCTTCACAGTATAAGCTTTATATTAGTGGGAGACCGTGACCTGGTGATACAACATTTGGATGGTGTGTGTGTGGTGGAGAGGTTGAGGTAGGGGAATTCTTAGTATACAATATGAGAAGCTGCATTCATTCAGATCTCTTACCCCGCCTCACTATGCAGCACTAAGCTTGTTATATCACCTGCTACTGTAATGTGGAAATAAGGAGACAAAGCTAAATGTTCCGACAAGAGAACCAGCTAAAAAAAAATGTGCACATGGAAAACTATTACTTTTTATAGCATTGTAGCCATTATTTGTTTCTGGAGAGGAACTAAAAGTAGAAGATATCTTAGAAACACCCAAATATAAATTTGTAAAAAAAAAGTGTTATACAAACTTGGCTTATGGCACCAGTATACAAAAATATTCATCTCATCATGCCTTTGAAAAGTCAAAGTGGAGGCAAACAGCCATCAAGACACTGGCAGCACCGAGGAATTCAGCAGTATTCTTCCATAAAAGGTCAAGCTGAACCTTCATCATTCTTGTTGTTTACTGTACATTGTTTAGAAATCCTTCAAAAGGCCCTCGTACTAAATGGTACAGCACACCCGTATAACCAAGCAATTAATGACAAGTGCTGTCTGCAGCTACCAGAAGCAGGTGTTTACATTTTAGTGTCAGCTTGGTCTGTCTTTCACATAAAAAACACATACATCTTTAAAACAGCTTAGTTTTTTTAAAACAAAACCCCTCTCAGGGTGAATTAGCTGATGTTGTGAGTCTTGGTACATATATTTGAAAAATTTACAAAAACAAGACAGAAAATTAGATTGGATATTGTCAACCATATGAACATTAATCAATCTATTTCCTGAAGCCTGGTTTTTCCAGTTTCAATGTTACATTGCCTTGGAGCCTGTCCAAGAACCACTAGCTGAAATGAAGAAACTAGTTTTGGATGGTATACCAGTCTGCAAGATGGCAGGTTTATCCATGCACTCACACACACACTAACTTGCACTTAGTGAATTTTGAGCTGTCGAATCATGCGTTTATTAAAAAACAAAAAAAAATTAAATAATCATTAGTCATTCATTCCCATTCCTCTTCTGAAGTGACATCCAGGGTGGTACCATGGAAAAGATGGAGCCTAACCAGCAACAACTGGCACAAAGTCAACACCCATCACTCTATATGGATTCTGTAGCAATTCAGAGACCACAATGCAGATCATGAAGCAAACAAGAATAGCAAAATGCAGTTTTGCAAACTTAAAGGTAACATTCAACATCATCAGTCAGCCTTTCTTACAACATACATTTTATTATAAATTTTTTTATTATTATTTACTCCAATTTTGTTTTTCATTTTAGAATTTGTGCGTACAAGTGGTCCATGACAGTTTGTTATTTTTAAATAAGCTTTGCAGCCATGGAGTGAACAATGGGGAAATTGGTTGATTGCAAGTCCACATGTAATTGTGGTCAGCTCAGCCAGTTTCCTTGCTAATACTTTACAGATCAACTGCATCCACAGATTATACAAGGAGTCTGAACGGGATAGACAGGGGTTGAGGAAGAAGAAAAAAGATTAGATAGTGAATAGAAAGAGATGGGAGAAAATCAAAGAAAACAGAAGAAGTGAAAGAGTGGAATAGGAGTGTGAACCAATGAGGTGGATAGAAGACAAGGAAATTGGGAGGCCTTGCAGTGAGTGACAGGAACCGTGTTCTAGGGTCATGTCTGCTCCTGCTGAGTACTGAAGAAGCAGGAGCAGCTGATTGTGGAGGATCACGCTTGCTTGCGTGGCGTCTGAAGTCTTGACAGGTGAGCGGGGCAGACAAGGGAAAGAACTATGCACTGAGGCACAGAACCTAAATGTATCTATTTCTTTTTAGTACTGACTTAAAAAAGCTGACACATTACATTAATTTAATTGAGCTGATAATTTGTCTTCTTTATTTTTGTTTGTTTGTAGCATCTGATACTTCTCGTTCCAGTGTCCAACAATAATCGTCCAACATTTATGGATTCCATTTGCCCTGATACTTTTTTCCAATACTGAAATGCCCTGGTGAAACCTTTTACCACATTTGCCACTGTCTACACCAACATAAGCAAGGAAGAAGTCCAAGTGTGGATTCAAAAAATTAATCTTTAGCGACATGTTGAACTTTATGGATTGTATGCTTGAAGCATGTTGTCAGCCAGCTGAATGTAGTTTGTTGCTCTGTAGTCTTCAAGAAAATTCTCAACATCCTTGAATGCCTTCCATGCAATTTCCTCTGACCTCACCCAATAGATCTTTGAACCACTTGTCAATGAATGCATGTCTGATTTGTGGACCCAAAAAAAATTTCCTTTCTTAAATTTGCCATCAGTTATTCATCGAAACATCTGTCTCAATTATCAAAATCTTTACATTCCTTGTTCATTGCTTTCACAAAATATTTAATCAGTCCAACTTTTATATGAAGAGGAGGCAAAAATATCTTTGTTGGGTCGACAAGTGGTTCATGTGCCATACTTTTCTACCCTGGAACCAAATGCCTTTGGAGTGGTCAGCTCTTTTTAAACTTAATAGACTCCTTAGCACAGCTGTTCCGTTCACAAATGAAACACCACTACTTGATATGTCCGAGCTGCATTCCTAGTAACAGTGACACTAGTTTATGATCACCACAGATGTTCCCATTGTAGATATTGTACTGCACTATTTAATAACATTTCCATGTTTTGGCAGGTTTGTATCACAGAGCCATTGGGTACTCCAGGGCAGACACTGCCATTGTGTAGCTAGACAGCTTTCAGGAATAACAGTGACAAATCAATGAAAAAATAGCCATTTTTTGGGTCATACGACCAAAAGTCGTGTCTGGTCTAAACAAAAACAGCTTACTTTGCAACCTATTAGCAAACTTAAAATATGTGAGGAAATCAAAAAAATAAGTGATTGCCAGAAATATAGTACATCAAAGGAAAATTTGAAAGTAATTTTTATGATCAATAGGCCAAAATGCATAAGATACTTCCCAAAGTGTTAAGGAAGTGAAATCATCGCTATCTAGTGTTATCAGTCTAGGTGTTGGATTTTCAATGCTGCATCCAAATCACACCATCGGACAACTGAAATAAAACAGCTGAATAATCATATACTGTCTTAGGTCGAAGCACATGCTTTACTCATATTTCATCTGGAATCTCAAAGAAGTCCCACAGATCTAGTGCTGCTGAAAATCAGTTTCTTTTTCACTTCAAGCATGGAAAATGTTTGTTTTTTTCAATATAGGAAAGTAATTTTTTCTTGTTGAGAAGTAGATTAATTTTTGGCTCAGACAGGAATTTATTATTTTGTGAAGAAGCCAAAAATAATTAAAACTGAACTTGTTACTTTTTGAAAAAGATAAAAATAACAATGGTAATGACAAACTCAGAAGATTGTTTAACTTAATGCATAATCAACTCTTAATTCCCCCATTCTACATACATAGCACTATTCTATAAATGCATCACTTCAAAACATGCCATGTACAAAATTTATTTGGTTCAAAATTCACTCACGAGTGAAATTCTGAGCTGTCATTTTAAAAAGAAATTCAATCAAAACTGTTATCAGAAAAATGTGTAAAGCATACAAAGAAATATTATTCTGCCCAGTACAAACAACCAAACTGCTGCAACTGTGAAACTATGTGACCTTCAAAATGGAGTGTTAGTCAGTTCATCTGTAGGGTTCCACAGCTGGTTAAGCATGTTTCATACCTTTTTTGTGTAATCTTTTTCCATTTTTTTTTTTGGGCTGAAAATATCCAATTGTGTCCAGAATTCCAAGGCTGCCATGGTATTGTGAGAGTATGCACTGGGTGTGGCATCACAAAAGCCACTTTTCTTCATAAAAGGAGGCCCAGAGATATGGTACTAATTGTCGTCTATTCTGATCAACCTGAAAAGCTAGACTTCTACAAGTTGTCTTAAAAAATACTTTTGTGCTTTCTAGTGTCATCATATTTTGTTTGAGCATGTCTTTTTACATCATTGCTTAGAATGCCCTCCCCCCCCCGATAGTTTTTCCTTTTTCAAAATAAAAGGATTCGGGGTGAGGGTGTGTGCGTGCATAATATACAGTATATATATATATATATATATATATATATATATATATATATATATATATTAAGTGTTTATTTATTCAATAGATCTATTATGGGAAGAAAGTGGCAAGTAAATTCATTGCTCTGCTTGAACCATTCTGACTAGACAAAGACATTTCTAAGGTTATATAGAAATGAACATGAAACAACAACTAAAAGTAGTTAAACATCCTGTAAACTATGGAAAGTTCCTAGGAAAGTCAGAAATTTAAAATAAACTACTTATCATATGCCCAAATCCATGCCACCTTTAGGTGATGCTGGATGAAATCCTTGTTTCTATAATAGGAATATATACAATATGAGGATGCATATGCATAAAACTGGTCATACAGAGAAAAAAGAAAATTCAGCCCCTGAATAATGACAATAAATAACAAATAGGTAAAGATCTGATTAGAGTGAGGTGGACATTACTCCCTGTTAGGCTGTAACACATTACTAATGTAAAAACCTAGGTGCTAGGTTAGCTAATAATTCTAAACTGGTCTTGTGTGAGTGTTGGTGAATGCATGAGTGGTCCTTGACCCATCGAGGGTTGAACCCTATCTAGCAAAGGATGCTGCCATGATAAGCACAAAGTTCCCTGTAACATTCAACAGGGAGGATTTAAGAATATTCCATTATATTATTGCACAATAATGTCTGAACATGTAGGTTTTCTTTCATGGTCCTAATTGTTGGTCTGCTAACACAGAAAGGGCGAAACCCAGACAGAGATTAGTCAAAAGGTACATAGAAATGCCTGGGATTAAGCAGAATTAAATGAGAGCTATTGGGCAACAATTCACTTTGTGCAGCTTTTAAAGTAAATGTTTAAATCATATAAGGATAATCAGACAGCATTGGATCATTTAGCTCTATTGCATTAGAGCTTTCATGCCCTGAGCTGGGATGGCTCTTTGTCTGGTAGTTTGTGCTTATGTTAACAAGACAGACACCACTATTTATTTACACTAACTAAAAAACTGTAGTTCAGCATGTTAGTGGGTGTTTGGTTAGGCAGAAGTGACCTGTGAACAGCCGAGTTCTATACTGGGTGCAGCATGGCAACAAAAAGAGAAAGTACAAGTAAGGGATCTGAAACAGAAAACTGACATGCTACAGTATCAAGATCTCTTACTTCCTTGTGAAAGTAACCAAATTATATATTATATTAATATTTTTTTTAATGAACATCAAAACCAATGACAGGAAAAAAAACAGACAGCACTAACATTATTTCCTGTTAAACCACTCTTCAAATTTTATACTTTTTCCAGTAATACATGACTTCAGCAAACTTTATTTTATACAGTAATTCTGAATACAGAATATTCTGTCATGTCATTGTCCAACCTGCTTAATACACATGGGTTATATTGGAGCCTATCCTAGTTATCATAGGAAGCAAAGCAAGAAGAAACCCTGCATCACAGGGCAAACACACACACTTACCCACACACCAAACACACACTAGGGCCAATTTAGTGTTGGTATTACACCTAAATTGCATGTCTTTGCACCCAGAGGAAACCCATGCAAATTTCACACAGGGAGGAACTGGGACAAAAAAACTGGTCTCCTTACTGCAAGGCAGCAGTGCTACAACTGTGTAACCACAATACAGAATACCAGCTCAAGGCATAATGCAGTATAAAGCTACTGTTCTTCATTTTACTACAGCTGAACTCTGGAACAGACAAGACAAGATAAGATCTATAAATAGATAGAGATAGTAGAGCTGGGCGATTAATCGAAAAGTAATCGAAATCGACATTCAGAACCTATAATCGATCAAATTTTTCCAGGTCGATTATTTCGATTACTTTCCCTTTAAAAACACTACCGCGTATGGAGTCACGAGACCCCGCTCCGTTACGTTATTCCGCCGACATGTCGAGCATGGAGAGCATAAACCCTGACACAACTGAGCAACAAGAGCAGCTTGTACAAAAGAAAAACGCAGTCTCCGTCATTTGAACACATTTTGGATTCAGTAAGGTTGACATCGAACAAAATGAAGTCAGATGTAGACACTGTAGAAAAACAGTTTTGATGCCCAAAGGTAACACCACCAATTTGTTTCAACACTTGAAGCACAATCACGTTACTGAAGATGAACAGTGCATGGCTCAAAAAAAAAAAAAACAAAAAGAGACTGACAAGCGCCCAGCAACAAGTGCTTCCGCAAAGCAGATGTCGATAACACAAGCGTTCACAAATGCCACACAGTATGAGAAGAGTTCAAGAAGATGGAAAGAAATAACTGACACTATTTGTTATTACATCGCAAAGGATATGACTCCCTTGGCTACAATGGAGCGAAGCGGGTTTAAACACCTCGTTAACACTCTCGACAGAAGATACACTGTGCCATCGCGATCACATTTTTCTAAAACTGCGCTGCCAGACATGTACAAGACATGTTGTAAAAATGTAGCTGCTGAACTGAAAAATGTTCAACACTTTGCAGCCAAATCTGATCTCTGGTCAAGTAGGACGATCAACCCATTCTTGACCCTTACTTTGCACTACATTGACGACAATTGGAAGCTGCACCAGAGATGGCATATTTTCCAGCCAATCACACGGCAGATATGATTGCGCAAGGTCTGAAAGATATGCTTTCTGAATGGGACCTCGTGGAAGAAAAACTTTCAGCCATTACGACAGACAACGGTGCAGAGATGAGCAGCTATTTGGTGTCCCCCATGCTGGATAGTGAGGCAAATCCACTGGACTGGTGGAGGAAGCATCATTTACACATTCCCACTCTAAGTAAGGTGGCAAAAAAGTATCTCTGCATACCAGCTACTAGCTCCCCATCAGAGCGGGTTTTCAGTTCGGGTGGAAACATTGTTACATGCCTCAGGTCTTGCCTGAAACCTGAAAAGGTTAACATGCTCGTGTTTCTTAGTAAGAACTTAGAGTAAATTCATGTTCATATAGTGACATGACAAGATCGCGAAGATTATCTCATGCAACAGTGTTTAGAGAGTTCTATTTTCATTACAACAATCTGTTGTTTACATTGATAAATTGCACATTAAAATATTTGTTTACAGAAGATGCAAGAAATGCACTGTTTAAAATATTATTTACAGGATATATAAGAGTTATTTTATTTAGAAGAGATACTGCTTATTTTCTACTTTTAATAAGAAAAACATTGAAAATAATTTATTTTGTTTCCAAAAGTGTAAGTTATTTATTTTTACTTTTTTTATAAGAACAAAGTGACTGTTCGTTTTAGGCAATGTGTGCTTTAATTTCAGTTGTTCAACATTGATGTTCAATAAATAATCACAGATAGTAGATAGTGTGTTTCCTTCAATTATTTTAAAATCAAGTAATGCACCCTTCATTCAAAAATCTCTAACTTGTAATATGTGAGCATATTTACTGTACAAAACTTGTCAGTGAACTATGAGGGCAAAAAAATAAAAAAAACAAATAAAATAATCGTTCATTAATCGTAATCAAGTTAAAATGTTCAATTAATCGAGATTTTGATTTTAGGCCAAAATTGCCCAGCCCTAAGAGATAGATACTTTAGTAATCCCCAAGAGGAACTTCACATACTCCAGCAGCAGCATACTAATAAAAACAATATTAATTAACACTATAATTACCAAAGCCTACGAGAAAGCTTGTAAATCCGGCCTACCTTAAATCCATTCTCACCTCTCCGTCAGCGTCTTTTGTCCTGTAAATGTTTCGATTAACAGCAAACAGCCTGGTATTCCAATCCCCCCCGCCCACCGATGCAGTTCATTTCTCAAAGAAGTTTCTCACTGCTCAGTATTTATCTTCGAGTGAAGTGTTGGAGCTTTATAGGGTAAAATAGTACATCATCATTTGGAATACATACATTTCATGTGTGTTCCGTGTCAACAACAGTCTGTTTAAAACGTAGTTAACACAGAAACGATTTTCATGTTTTAGTAATAATTGAAAAAATGTAGACATGAAATGTGTAATGTGTGAAGCCTGAAATACAAATATGAAATAAACACTTTCACAAAAGGTACAAGTATAACAAAACAAGTGCACTTTCATTCAAGAATTTAACCGAAAAAAAAAAGAAAGCAGGTTACGGTAGGCGGTTGATAGGACAACTTGCGTGGTGCAATGCTAAGAACTGCTGCCTTCCAATCAAGAGGTCGCGGTTTCGATATCAGCTGCTTCCCAAATTTACAGTGGGTACGGAAAGTATTCAGACCCCCTTTAATTTTTCACTCTTTGTTATATTGCAGCCATTTGCTAAAATCATTTAAATTATTTTTTTCCCTCATTAATGTACACACAGCACCCCATATTGAAAGACAAAAAAAAAATAATTTTTGACATTGTTGCAGATTTATTAAAAAAGAAAAACTGAAATATCACATGGTCCTAAGTATTCAGACCCTTTGCTCAGTATTTAGTAGAAGCACCCTTTTGAGCTAATACAGCCATGAGTCTTCTTGGGAAAGATGAAACAAGTTTTTCACACCTGGATTTGGGGATCCTCTGCCATTCCTCCTTGCAGATCCTCTCCAGTTCTGTCAGGTTGGATGGTAAACGTTGGTGGACAGCCATTTTTAGGTCTCTCCAGAGATGTTCAGTTGGGTTTAAGTCAGGACTCTGGCTGGGCCATTCAAGAACAGTCACAGACTTGTTGTGAAGCCACTCCTTCGTTATTTTAGCTGTGTGCTTAGGGTCATTGTCTTGTTGGAAGGTAAACCTTCGGCCCAGTCTGAGGTCCTTAGCACTCTGGAGAAGGTTTTTGTCCAGGATATCCCTGTACTTGGCCGCATTCATCTTTCCCCCGATGGCAACCAGTCGTCCTGTCCCTGCAGCTGAAAAACACCTCCACAGCATGATGCTGCCACCGCCATGCTTCACATGCTTCTCCGATCTGAGTTCACCTCCGTTATAGTGCGTCTATTTGAAAACAGCTGTGTCAGATCGGGGCAAGTGTGAACGCGACTGAGAGAATAAAACTGAATTAAAAAAAACGCTAACCTATACAAGTACCATACATTTACACCGTCTGTTACAGACCAGGGCTCTAGACTAACTTTTTGCACTGGTTGCACTGATGCGCCTAACTTTTTTTCTTAGGTGCACCAGCACAAAAGTTAGGTGCACCCAAATTTTCAACCGCATCACATTTAACACCACAGTTTTACAAGTTCACTTTATTTATTTATTTATTTGTTTGTTTTTTTTAATCGCTGTCCATATAGGCAATATTGACTTGTAAATGATTAACTAACAATCTGGTCAATATAAAGTTCTTTATTTGAAGGCAAGCACAATTCTACAAGAAAGGTAACTTACTGAAAAAGTGTTGGTGCTTAAAGTGCTTTACTGAGCTGAAATTTAAACTTAAAAAATCTCAAGATAATTTAGATTTTCTTTTTAGTTAATTTAAGTGTTTTAAGGGCTTCAAACTGAACATCTCATGGCTCAGTGTCTTATGGACTATCCTCCATTGCAGTCACATGCCCCTCGGATGGCCAACACCTGTAGTTTGGCCTTCTTGATCTTTGGCCTTGACTAAACCAGCTGGCCACACTCTCTCTAGCATCAAAATCTTCCAGACTTGGGCATGAGCATACTCGACCTCAATGTGTCCAATAAGTATATTCACCGGTCTTCCTCTCCGCAAGATACGACCGTACACAATGACGCATTCCTTTGTGGCGATATCTGTGTCTCCGTCGATCAGGAATGCCATGTACGCACTGTTCGCAATTTGCACAGACGTCTTTTTTTTCAATGTATCTGCGATGACTCCTATAAATTGGGCGCACGCGACATCATTGCTGTACGTCAAGTTTACGTTCAAGCCATTATTCTTCATAAGAATTATTTCGGACTTGAATTTAGTGAAGGGAAGTTCTTCTTTTGCAATATTGTAGGCAACGTTAAACTTAATTATCATCTCGGCCTTGTCTGATGATCTGTTTGCTACTGCCTGCCGCTGAAAGGCAGCGGGGAGAGGGGACAGTTCAGCAGTGCATTTATCGCGGCATGTAATGTGTTTTATAGATGCATTGTGCTTTTTTAGAGTTTCAATTCTAAATGTATTAGAACCAGTCAGAAATGCACTACTGCCGGCCATGGTCTTCCCACACTCTTTACAGTAAATACAGGGAAACTGGTCAAGCCACTCTTTTTGAAATGTATACACTTTACCCCTTTTAATTTCAGTGGGCTCGGACTCGATCGTATGTGGCTCATTATCTAATGCCGTCTCCGGACCAGGGCTTATAATATCTTGGGAGGTTGATGGCTACGTGCCAGAGCATTGGTTATGATTTTCGGATGGATCAGGCCCTAACTTAACATTCTTAACGAAAAAGCTGTCAATTGTTCTTTCATCGTCTCTCATAATCCACGGCTACATCCACTGTTTACCTGATGGGCTACTCACCTCTCTCTGTCTGACTGCATCACATGCATTTTCAAACGTAAACACACGTACAGGAATATCTGGACCACGGCCAATCAGAGGGGGGGGCGGGATCCGCCCTTCACTATCTCTGATTGGTTTAGACCATGATATGGGCCTAATGTGTGTCTGTTGTTGAACAACAGGGAGACTTTAAGAGTCACGGAGTTTCGTTTTTTTTCCCCCTCGAACGGCTGGTCGCACCGGTGCAACCTTTCATTTTTTTTAGTCGCACCATTGAGAAATTAGGTCGCACTCTAGAGCCCTGCAGACTCAAATCAAATGTATGCTTTTATTGTATAACCAGTAATGGCGTACCGCACGATAACGTGCAGTGAATACACTTGACTTGAGCATTCCTAGTTTTCATCCTCTTTCTCCGTTTAACATTTGTTTGCTCAGAGTTTGATGCGCTTGCTGCTTCCTAAGTAGCTCTTCTTTTCTCCACCCTAGCGGCCCACTGCTTCTCTTCTTTCATCTGCATCTTTTCGCGTTAAAACTGATTAAGTTAGTTTTTGTGTTGCAATTACTTAGTATGTTTTCTTTAATTTTTCATTTAAGCTGGCACTTAAGTCTTCAATCTGCCTCAAGAATGATTAGCGATGGTGGTAGGGAATGAGAACGGTGCCCATACACATGCACTGCACTGCCGCCCTGCTGCACACTGCTGAGAGTTGATTCAACAATAAAATAAAATAAAAATAAAAAGAGTAATAAAAATCATCACCGGAAATTGGATAGAAGACGTCATATGTAGTATATGTGTACCAAATTTCAAGTCAATAGGTGAAACGGTTTGCGAGCTAAAGGTGATTTAAAATCCTGGACAAACAAACGAACAGCCACGGTAGCGTATTATATAAGAAGATAGTAACAATAAGAACAGCTCACTACTCAAAACAGAACCTTCTGAATTGGAGTCAGCAGCTCTAACCAGTATACTACCTGAGAAGTTAGGACAACAAGCAACACTAACCTGATTTCTTTATCTTCGTTTATAGTCTTGGAAAAAAGCGCATTTGCTCTGTTATACTTGTTTCTTTTGTGAAAGTGTTTATTTGATATTTGGACTTCAGTCTTCACACATTATAGACTTCATGTCTACATTTTGTCGTTAGTACTAAAACATGGAAAAAGTTTGTCTTTTACGTATGTGTTCAACATTTCTGTCATCCTACACATACACAGATATTTGTGGACATGGAACACACGTGAAATGCATGTGTTCTGAATAACAATATATTTTTTAGCCTAGGTACCTGACTCACTGATAAACAAGGCTTCATTTGGGAGAGGTTTTTGCATTTTCTCCAGCAGTAGGGGGAATAGTACAGCAGGCAGCTTGCTGCTTGGGATTATCGACACATTTACAAGACAAACGTCGCTGAATGAAGACGTGCGAGTGGATTTAAGGTGGGCCGGATTTACGAGTTTCTCGTAAGCTTTTGTAATTCTAGTGTTAAATATTGATGAAAATACAATTGAAGAGTTGCATAGTGTGAGGGAGGAGCGATCTCCTCAGTCTGTCAGTGGAGCAGGACAGTGGCAGCAGTCTGTCACTGAAGCTGCTCCTCTGTCTGGAGATGATACTGTTCAGTGGATTCTCCACAATTGACAGGAGCCTGCTCAGCGCCGTCGCTCTGCCACAGATGTCAAACTGTCCAGCTCAGTGCCTACAATAGAGCCTGCCTTCCTCACCAGTTTGTCCAGGCGTGAGGTATCCTTCTTCTTTATGCTGCGTCCCCAGCACACCACCGCGTAGAAGAGGGCGCTTGCCACAACCATCTGATAGAACATCTGCAGCATCTTATATACTTCTAAGGAAGTATAGTCGGTTCTGTCCTCTCTTGCATAAAGCATCAGTATCGGCAGTCCAGTCCAATTTATCATCCAACTGCACTTCCAGGTATTTATAGGTCTGCACTCTCTACACACAGTCACCTCTGATGATCACGGTGTTCATGAGGGGCCTGGGCCTCCTAAAATCCACCACCAGCTCCTTGGTTTTGCTGGTGTTCAGTTGTAGGTGGTTTGAGTCTCACCATTTAACAAAGTCCTTGATTAAGTTCCTATACTCCTCCTGCTGCCCACTCCTGATGCAGCCCATGATAGCAGTGTTGTCAGCGAACTTTTTCACGTGGCAGGACATACTGAGGTCTGTCTGTAAGATAGTTCACGATCCATGCCACCAGGTATGAATTTACTCCCATCTCTGTCAGCTTATCCCTAAGGAGCAGAGGTTTGATGGTGTTGAAGGCGCTAGAGAAGTCCAGAAACATAATACTTACTGCACCACTACCTCTGTCCAAGTGGGACAGGGATCAGTGTAGCTAATGATGGCATCCTCCGCTCCCACCTTCTCCTGGTATGCGAACTGCAGAGGGTCGAGGGCATGGCGAACCTGTGGCCTCATGTGGTGAAGCAGCAGCCGCTCCATGGTCTTATCACATGTGACGTCAGGGTGACAGGCCTGAAGTCATTCAGCTCACCAAGACGTCATACCTTTGGGACTGGGGTGATGCAAGATGTTTTCCAAAGCCTAGGCACTCTCCCCTGTTCCAGGCTCAGGTTGAAGTGCTGTAGAGGACTCCCCAGCTCCAACACACAGGCCTTCAACAGTCGTGGCGATACTCTATCTGGACCCACTGCTTTGCTGGCACGAAGTCACCTCAGCTCTCTGCTTACCTAGGTATGGCGTTATTTCAGTGCCACTATTCTGAGCGCACGTAAAAAAATATTGCAAGTGCAAGTGTTGCATTTTGAGGAGAAATTTATTTTGAGCGTACAAAAGCTGAATTTGAGTGAACAAAATTCATTGCTGCGTGCAAAAAATGTATTTCAGTGTTTGCACTTATCCATATACACACACACAATAGCACCCCCTCTCGCTCAGTTTTTCATTTGCGCTTGCTGCAATGTGTTGCTAGCTCACAACATTCTCTGCTGCAAGCGCTCAACTCTCTGTACACCGTTATAAGTGTGCCACAAAACCAACCAATCACAGACTTGGTTTCAAAAATTCTGATTGGCTCTTACGGTCTCCAATCAGCTCGCTAGCTGCTGCATTCCGGAAACAGTCCGAAATGTAGCTAAATCCAACTAAACTCAATTAAACCCCAATTTGCGGATAATATCTTTAATTATTTTATTTTAAAATATATTATTTGTTAAGACTATCGTTGGTGTAGTATAATGTAGTTGCATTATACAACCATGCCAACTGACTCTCCAAATTATATTTGAGTAGCTCTCTTTTATGTCGTCGAATACTGAACAGCAGCTGATTGAAAACCGTAAGAGCCAATCAGAATTTTTGAAACCAAGTCTGTGATTGGTTGGTTTTGTAACACACTTATAACGGTGTACAGAGAGTTGAGCGCTCGCAGCAGAGAATGTTGTGAGCGCAAGCAACACATTACGAGCAAGCGCAAATGAAAAAACTGAGCGAGAGGAGGTGCTATTGTGTGTGTGTATATGGATAAGCGCAAACACTGAAATACATTTTTTGCACGCAGCAATGAATTTTGTTCACTCAAATTCAGCTTTTGTACGCTCAAAATAAATTTCTCCTCAAAATGCAACACTTGCACTTGCAATATTTTTTTTACGTGCACTCAGAATAGTGGCACTGAAATAACGCCATACCTAGGCTTCTGTAATTGTGGGTGGAGGGAAACTCTCTCCCATGCTGGTATCAGCAGAAGGATGGGTGGAGGATGTAGTACTCTAAGATGAGAGTGAGAGTGGGTTAGGGTGGTCAAACCTGCTAAAAAAGTTGTTCATCAGGTTTGCTTTCTCCATGTCTCTCTCGATGGAGGCCCCCCGCTTCGAGCTGCTGATCTTCATCCCATCCCACACTTCCTTCATGCTGTTATTCTTCAACTTCTTCTCCAGCTTTCTCCTGTACTGCTCCTTCACCACCCTGAGCTGGACTTGGAGTTCCTTTTGCATGTGCTTGAGCTCATGCTGACCACTGCATTTAAAAGCCTTTTTCTTCTGTGGTCTGCACAGAGAATCAGTAGAGTGGAGTGAACCAGGATGTTTATGCTTAACCTTATAACATCTTTGCCTCCAGACCACACTACTTGGCAAGGTATTTATTTAAAATATTCATAATGTCTTTGGTATTTTATTTAGTTCCTGATATGATTCATACTGTCCCAAAAGCACTTTATGTTTAAATACAGAAATGTATGCAATAAAATAGGCTCTCTCATACAGTAAGGTTGGGGAGGTGACACACCCAGGGTCACAGAAACAGCCAGAAGTGGAATATGAAAGTGCACATGTACGATTACAAAAATCAAACCCTTAGCCACTGCACATCATCACCTTTGTAAAAACAAATGAATAGTAAAAGCACTGGGACTAAAGGGTTTCAATGTAATTTTTTCTTTTCTAATGAATCCACAAAACAACATTATCGTGCTTTTTTTAGTATTTAAGGTGGTTTGCTTCAAATTGATTTTTTTTTTTTACTGAACTTTTTATTTTATGCATCTTTTACTTACTGGTAAATTACAAAATACATCCTTTATCCAACTAACATCGAATTATAACCATTTATATAAAAAAATGAATAAATAAAATCTAGAGTAATGTCTTGACACATTCGTTAACAGTATGTCAGCTGCAGTGCCATTTTCATTTCAAACCTTTTGAATCTTTAGACCATCTTAAATGACAGTTATCCAATAAGATTATGTAACAATAACTCACCTGTTTGTGTTACCTCCATAATTAAATATCATATTATACAGCACTTTGAGCTGACTTAGTTATAAAAGATATTTGTTCTTAGATGATTCATTAACTAAGATATTACTGTAAATTCATTACATAACAGGGATTTTTAATTTAATTTAATCAGCCTAGCGCAAAGCTGCACATACTGTATTATATAAAGCAAGTGCATTCTGATTATCAGCAATACTTGCATGACTACATTTTAGGATAATATTACTCTATATTAGTATATGGCTTTTAACATTATATACCCATCCATCTTCCAAATCCACTTATCCTCAGCAGGGTCAGGAGGAAGCTCCAACAAGCAGCAGGCTCTAGGCAGGGAAAATTCCTGGACAGGACTATACACACACACAAAGGTGAATACACACACACACGCAGGTCAGATTTAGCAATGCCAATTCACCTTTGTCCTCTCACAAGGACACAGGTAGACCATGCCGATTCCACTTATACACATTCTTTATTTTAACATCTAAACTATTAGGTGTACTATAGTACTAGATGTACAAGGAAACTGTATTGTCATTTGACTTCGTAAAGATCAATATAAAATTAAAAGCCTCCATGTTTCAATCACTAGATTATCTCTTCCTATACCATGGTGGGGGTGGTTAATGAATTTAGTGCAGAAACTGCAGTTTTACACTATAGTGTGAGATGTGTGACACATTTCTGATAGGTGACAAACAGAATTAAACACTTTAAAGATAAGATTTTTAATGCATTAACTATGGTCATATACAGTTGCTTACCGTGAAAAAAGGCAGTGAAATCCTCTGGCAGCAAGGCAGGTAAAAACTTGTACTTGTTCCGCTCCTGGGTGCTCACAATCTCCCTGTATTGCATTAACCAAAAGTGAAAAAAGATCATATGTAAGACAAAGCTGGAAATGGGGACACTCTAAGAAAGAGACTAGCAATATGATGAAATAAAAATATTACAAATCATGTCTGCAAGAGAGCATTAAGTCAAATGATATTCACTGTGCAAGTTGTAGAAGCGCAGTAAATTTACATTTCATACTATATTTACTATTCTCAGAGATATTCCTCTCATAGAAAAACTCGGATGGAATTTTGGCTTTCAGACAATCTCTTAAGTTAATAAACTTGATCATACTTGATTTTGGCAACTCTCTGCTTCTCAAATTCCCTTGGAATATTTAGTGAGCAATTTCATTTTTAACTTTCTGTTTATTATTAGTTTCCCTAAGAAATTTGTTTAAAGAAGCATTGCATCATCAAAATTGCTTTTATATGGTGCATAAAGCATGCATACATTTTAACTAAAGTATATTTACAGTATAACTATCAAAGATGCACGTATACTCTAAGATCAGCTTCACAAGTGGCTCACACCCCAACTCAAATGGTGACTAAAAGGAGTGACATGTATACAGTTAATACTGGAAAGCTGAATGGACTGTGTGTCCATGATGGCTCGGTTCAATTTCTGCTATATGAACACAGGTGTAAGAAGATTTCTTTTCATCGTGTTCTGCTAATTCAACTACACACTGAAAAATAATTTTATCTGGC
Organism: Polypterus senegalus; assembly: GCF_016835505.1. Classification (NCBI taxonomy): domain Eukaryota; kingdom Metazoa; phylum Chordata; class Cladistia; order Polypteriformes; family Polypteridae; genus Polypterus; species Polypterus senegalus. Next base: position 114,418,891 of record NC_053168.1, read on the forward strand.
ATTAGTACACAACTACTGACTATTCCTAAACTTAATGACAGAGTCAGGCTTCATTGATAGCTTTCAAATTTGTGATTCTTTTTGAGTTAGCACTCATATAGTATGCTTCCCAGTGATTTTAGGTCAGGCGAGTGTGGAGGCCAATCAATTGTATCAATTCCTTCATCCTTCAGGAACTTCCTACATACTTTCTCCACAGGCACTGTTGTGCACCAGGAGTCTGACAAAGGGTCCAAGGATTTCATCCCAAAACCTAATGGCAGTCAAGGTGCTGTGGTCTAGCCTGTAGTGGTCTGTGTGTCCCTCCATGGATATGGGTCCCCAAACCATCACTGACCCCCCCCCACCAAACCGGTCATGCTGAACGATGTTAAAGGCAGCATAACGTTCTCCATGGCTTCTCCAGACCCTCCCACGTCTGTCACATGTGCTCAAGGTGAACCTGATCTCATCTGTGAAAAGCACAGGGCGCCAGTGGTGGACCTGCTAATTCTAGGATTCTATGGCAAATGCCAATCAAGCTCCATGTTGCCAGGCAGTGAGCACAGGGCCCACTAGATGATGTCAGGCCCTCAGGCCATCCTCATGAAGTCTGTTTCTGATTGTTTGGTCAGGGACATTCACACCAGGGGCATGCGGGAGGTCATTTTGTAGGGCTCTGGCAGTGCTCATCCTGTTCCTCCTTGCCCAAATGAGCAGATACCGGTTCTGCTGATGGGTTATGGACCTTCTACGGCCCTGTCCAGTTCTCCTAGAGTAACTGCCTGTCTCCTGGAACCTGCTCAATGCCCCCGAGACTGTGCTGTGAGCTGCAGCAAACCTTCTGGCAATGGCACATATTGATGTGTCATCCTAGAGAAGTTTGACTACCTGTGCCACCTCTGTAGGGTCCAGGTATCGCCTCATGCTACCAGTAGTGACACTGACCGTAGCCAAATGCAAAACTAGTGACAAAACAGTCAGAAAAGATGAGGAGGGAAAAATGTCAGTGGCCTCCATCTGTTAAACAATTCCTGTTTTAGGGGTCATCTCATTGTTGCCCCTTCTAGTGCACCTGTTGTTAATTTCATTAACACCAAAGAAGCTGAAACTGATTAACAACCCCCTCTGCTACTTAACTGACCAGATTAATATCCCAGAAGTTTCACTGACTTGATGCTATACTCTGATTAAAAAGTGTTCCTTTAATTTTTTTCATGGGGTACAAAGTGCAGCATATAACATCATGTGTGTGATTGTGACACAACCATTATTGGACTGATTTTTTTGTGGACATGGAGAGATGATTTGAGGGGTACAAAGTGACTCATGTGCCTGTCTGTTTCCTCTCTAGGCAGGAAACCAATAACCTGGATGGAGATCTGTGACCCCAGCTAAGAAAAAAAAAATCTTCAATAATACAGGGTGACACAGAAAAACGGGAACTTTTGAAATGCGTAGTGGCAGCCATGTACAGTTGGCAGCACTGCGGAACAGGGACCTTGACAATATATTGACATTTTCTGATATTTGGTACTTAATTGTTGTAATTCAACATTTTAGTATGTTGCTCTATTGTTAATTTGTCCTCCATTTAACTTTCTTTCAGTGACATTTAGCATAGTGTTAGTTACTGTCTCACGTGACATTTTTAACTCCAATGCAGAGAAGTCACTGGAATTGTTCCTGAGGTTTATAGTTGCTGCACAGGTGTGGTGGCAAGTCTTGTTTTTAAATGTCAGCTAGAGATGATGTCACTACAATTTTCTTGGCACAGCTTCTTCTTGGGTGTTGGTGGTGCACTGGGGCATGTGATCACTATGTACTGTACATGTATTAACAACTCGAAAGAAAGAGGAACACACATTTTAGAATCCATGGAGAAAGTATTTGAATAGGAAGCATTTACCTTCCATAAAGAGAGCTTTACCTTTAAATCATTTTAAGATATCTTTTTGAAACATACTTAGAGATCTTGAACGATTTAAAGATATTATTAAATATCAACTTGTGCATTTAAAGATATCTTTAAATGATTGTTTGTATTTTTAAATGCCTCTACAAATGAATTACAGACATGTTTAAATGAGAATTTACCTTCCAAGTTATTAACAGTTAGTGATATCTGAGTAATGGAAAATGATTTTATATAAAGAGGAAGGGATTTAAAGATATCTTGAAGTGCATTACAGATGTCTCAATTTGTTTTTTGTGTTGTGTTTTTTAAACTGTTTTTCTCACAACCCAATCATGCCCATTTTAGTGTCTTCAAAACCAGGTCCATTATTACTATCAGATTGTGGGTTGTTCCCCATAGAGAATCACCACAGACAGTCTTAGCAGAGCAATGTTGATTGCTTAAACTGCCCACAGCAACCTATTGCAAGACCCTTTCCCATTGCATACAACAGTGAGTCACGAGCCAGTGACCCAAAAGGTGTCAAAACATGATGCATAGTTTAAGAACTATGCTCTAAATGATAATCACGCTTGCCATATACAGTATGTCTACCATTGAGGGCCACTAAAATTATTTCTTATGTCATGATGTGTTGTGCCTGGTGCACTTTAGCTTATTTATGTTAACTATTGTTCATATTGCGGACATGGAGGAGCACTGTAAGTCATGAACCACCTACTGCACTATATTTTAATATCTGGGGGCACTTCATTAATGGCAGGAACGAGTGGGTGTACCTCTAAATAGGGTAGACCTTAGAAAAGAAGCACACTTATTGAATCCATAAAATATAGGTATTGTTTAATAACAAGGTAGCTCTTAAGGTACTAAAAAGTATTCACTGGTCATATTTATGTTATTGGTTATTACTTTGAATTGATGAATTGCTCCATAATAAATTAGAGTTTCCAAGTGTGAACAAAAATACACACAAGCTTTTTAACACATTATTCTTTCACATACTGAGAGTAATAAATCACAGTAAGAGCCCTTAGAGATTGTACTATAAAGAAGATGTATGTTACTACCAGGGTACTTTTGCTAAGATCTGATTACTTAAAACATGCCAAAATACTAGGAAGTGAGAAGACTTTAGAATTCATTCAATTCACAAAAAACTGTTCTTAAAAAATTGTGAACAGCAGTATAAGAATAAGAATTATGAAGATTATCTCAAATGCTGTGTTGACTCACCCACTGAGTTGTCTCCTCCATGTCTGATAAGGGTCATAGACACACTCACAAAGGTGTAAACTATAAAGTACCACAGTCTCCAAAAATGACTGATTATTTGCCACCCTCTTCAGCTGCAAAACAAAATAATTAACAGATTATAAATTGGCTCTGAAGTCTTGAAAATTATGCAAAGATGTTTATCAATTGACTATGACAGAACAACTGTGCTAAGTGTTCAAACCTTGGAAACATTCATATTTCAATTGTTTGTGTTTTTATGGCTTTAAAATCTAACTAAGGATTAGGATCCCATCTAACTAATGGGTGTAGGCCAGTTCAACAAAATAAATGCACATTTTTTTCAAATAAGTTTTTTTGGCCTTTTAATACTTTTCTGTACTGCACCTGTGGCAGCCTATATACTTTTGATTTATTATTGATTATAATGTAATCAGTTCCATAAGAATAGAATTTTGAGAAAAGCACAATGAACACTTTAATGATTTTAAAATCAACATCATTTGCATTTTTCATGCAGCAATTAACACATTATAGAACAAGATTATGAAACAAAACCTGCCATTCCAGTGGATTGAATGTGTTATAGCCAAAACAAAAATATAATTTTAAAAATGTTACACATTTCCCTGCAGTCTATAATTTTTGAACCCATCAAACTCGTTCCTTTAGGACATATTTACAAAGCAGATTAAAGATTCTGATAAGACCTAGATCAGGTGACTCCAAAATAAGGTCATAAACACATTCCATGAAATAGAAAATAACAGAGAAGAACAAACTTAAATTGGGGATGTACAGCTTGGGAAGAAAAAAAACATCTACTTTAATCTTGTAACTATAATTCACACAAAGCTTTAACTGTTAAACTTTAACACATTTTTACCCAAATGAATATATAAACGAAAAGATGCACTTAAAAACTAAATGTGCATTTAACACTTAAAGAAAAACTGGACCCAAAAACTTTTTTTAATGTGTTGCAAACCCCATGTAGTTTGTAGTGATGGCCAAGAAAAATATTTAATCTCCTGTTTTCATGAAGAAGGAAGACAACAAAATTGGTAATACAATAGACTTCCACCGTGACCATCATTGGACAATAGCAAACAATACAAAAAAGCCAATGAAAAATATCTCACATTACTTTGTGATGGTGCAGGTCAGCTCCATGCTCTCTATTCCTTTTAGTAGTTTCTTGAACCTGCAGCTATTGATAGTCCTAACTGAGATGAGCTGGGCAGATGAAGACACACACATGCAGCAAGGGGTAGCCTCCTTAGAGATTATTGCTTTTATTACAATACATCAAACAAACAGTGTTCTAATAGTGCAGTGCTCCATATTTAATAAAAACAGTGGCAATCGTTAAAATCCCATAAATAAATCCATAAAAAGGAGGCTAAAAAGGCAATGATCAGTTCTAAAATCTCAGTCCTCGGTGCATCCTTTTAAAACCAACGCCACCTCTACCTATCCCACATGGGATCTGCAGCAGAGGAGATGCCCAACAGATATGGCCAACCTTTTTCTACCAGCTAAGGTCCCTGCTGTCCATAGTTCCCAGCAGGGCACCCACTCCGAGTCTCCCCTCCTCTCATCTCCAGCTGCCTCTCTCCAGATTTATGTGGGGGCTCATATGAGCGAATATCTGGTCAGTCCAGCTCCCCTGCAAAATACTCAGCCAAGTCGCCCTCTTCAGCCTCTGCACATCAGTCTTGCACTCCTCACCTCCACACCCTGGCATCTCACGATCCTGCTTTCATCCCTGTCATTCGTCTATTTTTAGCCTTCATCTCTCCTTTCTCCTGTCTGCCCCTCCCTCTCTCATGCAGGTGCCTTTATTTGCACTATGTAACGCCACACCAACTGCACCTGACTGATGTTCACATTTGTATATGTATGCGCAATTAGCCAGGGACCCCAACCATCCACGGAGCAAAGTGCGTCCACACATTCTAGGACATGATTATTTATTTTAAATTTTCTCAGTGCTACAGACTCACATAACCCACATGTCAAGTAAATCAGTATTATGCTCACAATATCATAAAAACATATTTTTTACTAAACATTGTGAAATAAACCAGTTCTGAAGAAATACTCTTATGAACTAAAATGGAACATGCTTAGATGAGACTAATCATTTGAACTGAAGACCTACATCACCACCTCCCATTACTGGTCAGGAGTCCAGCACAGTAACCATTCATTCATTGGCTAACATTATGATTCATGGGATATCATCAAAAAGAGTGCACTGGGAGATGTGTACAACTAAGGATTAAAGGTTAAATAAATGCAAGTGAAAACAAGAGAATACATCTCAGACTCATGCGTATCAAAGATCCTTCAATAAGTGGGAGGTCAAGTCACCTGTGCAGTTCCACAGATTAACACTAAGTAATCCGAAGGTGCCCCAGTTGTGGCTCACTGCTTTGAATATAAATGTAACAACAGAAGGAGAGTCTGCATTTCAAATACCCGTTCACATCAGAGCCGGTTCCAAATTTGCTCACAAGTGCATTTTAAGGAGGTTGTTTAGTAAACAATATTTTAGTAAAAATACATGCATTTGGGACATTGTGAGCATACTGCTGGATGACTTTGCATGTGGATTATGCAACACAAGGAGCATGACATTTTTTCATGGAAATTTTAAATATTATCCAGTGTTGGTCACGATAGATGTCTGTTATATCAGAAACTTTGTAACCTCTGTTCAGCATAAAAACAAGACATTCAGTATTTTTCTCTGCAGTTACTATAAAATGCATAGTGTAAGTAACATTTCTCTCTTGTTATCTATATATCTATATCTATATATATATATCTATATCTATATATATATATATATATATGTAAAATTCCATTACAACGAACTCCCAGGGACCTAAAAAATATTTTGTTGTAACGAAAATTTAATTGTAATGAGATTCTGTATTTGTTACTATAGTGCTTTCTTTAACTTGCGCCCAGGCGTTTGCAATCATTTCAATAGCTTCTTTCGTGTTAATTTTAATCTCCTCCTGCCTACAAGTTATGCGGACGAGAACTTTTCTCAGCATTTCCTTGCGATAATACACTTTCAGTGTGCAAATGATGCCCAAATCCAATTGCTGAAGCACTGCTGTGCAATTGGGTGGGAGGAATTCAATGCGAACATTATCTAAATGAGGAAGCATGTTGTGGGCAGCATAGTTCTCAATCAGGTTCCGAGTCATCCTTTTCTTCACCATATTGGGAGGTTTCCGAACTCTTTTGAGAACCCCACATTTACAGTGTTCCTTGCATCACCCATCAATATCTTTTCTGTTTGCTTTGGCGGAGAAACGCAGCATAGCTTTGAGCCTGCTGTTGCCCCGGAAACCGATAAACAGTCTTCCATAGACGCGGAGATCGGACTTTGCGACACTCTTCAGCGTGTCATCCAGTTAGGGGAGGTCCCAAGAGAGTTTACAAACCTCACATTTTCTTGAATGAGTGCCGCATTAATAGAAATGTTTTTTGAATGAGCATCACTGAACCACATAAAAAATGCTTTTTGAACGTCTTCAAATGCAGCAGTTCACATACGTTTGCAACCCGAGATTTTTTTTCTTTATCTGCTCGGTCTTTCAAGAAAGTTGACAGCATCAATGGCGAAATTCCAAAATCACTGGCAACATCTTTTTTCTTTATGCCGCAATCAAGAGTTGCAAAAATGTAAAGTTTTTTTTTTCCTAATATGAACTGTTATCGTTTTTTCGTAGGAGGGTGACAATGAGTTAAATTCCAATGGATGTTTTTCAAATGTTGACAAGCAATAAGCAAAAGGTATCACTGAGAACCGCAGGAAACAAAAAGGGGAAAAAAAAAAAAAAAAACAGTACAAGGAAAGTTCGAAGAAAGAAAAAAAAATGACACTGTTTTTGTTTGGGGATCGTTGTGCACAACTGAGTTGTGGCCACAGAACTAACTGCTCTATGGATGATTCATTCAGGCATTTCAATGTCTTTTGGGCACTTCGTTGTAATGAAAGTATCTGCTGAATGTACTTCATAGTAACTAGATTTCTATAGACGCGTCATATGGGGAAACTGTTGGGACCATAAAAATGAAATGGAATATTATATATATATATATATATATATATATATATATATATATATATATATATATATATATATATATATATATATATATATATATATATACTGCTCAAAAGAATTAAAGGAACACTTTTAATCAGAGTATAGCATAAAGTCAATGAAACTTATGGGATATTAATCTGGTCAGTTAAGTAGCAGAGGGGTTGTTAATCAGTTTCAGCTGCTGTGGTGTTAATGAAATTAACAACAGATGCACTAGAGGGCAACAATGAGATGACCCCAAAACAGGAATGGTTTAACAGGTGGAGGCCACTGACATTTTCCCTCCTCATCTTTTCTGACTGTTTCTTCACTAGTTTTGCATTTGGCTACAGTCAGTGTCACTACTGGTAGCATGAGGCGATACCTGGACCCTACAGAGGTTGCACAGGTAGTCCAACTTCTCCAGGATGGCACATCAATACGTGTCATTGCCAGAAGGTTTGCTGTGTCTCCTGCACAGTCTCAAGGGCATGGAGGAGATTCTAGGAGACAAGCAGTTACTCTAGGAGAGCTGGAGAGGGCCATAGAAGGTCCATAACCCATCAGCAGGACCAGTATCTGCTCCTTTGGGCAGGAGGAACAGGATGAGCACTGCCAGAGCCCTACAAAATGACCTCCAGCAGGCCACTGGTGTGAATGTCTCTGACCAAACAACCAGAAAGACTTCATGAGGGTGACCCAAGGGCCCCATGTCCTCTAATGGGCCCTGAGCTCACTGCCCAGCAGCATGCAGCTCGATTGGCATTCGCCATAGAATACCAGAATTGGCAGATGCACCACTGGTGCCCTGTGCTTTACAGATGAGAGCAGGTTCACCCTGAGCACGTGACAGAAGTGAAAGGGTCTGGAGAAGCCATGGAGAACATTATGCTGCCTGTAACATCATTCAGCATGAGCAGTTTGGTGGTGGGTTAATGATTGTCTGGGGAGGCATATCCATGGAGGGTCACACAGACCGCTACAGGCTTGACAAAGGCACCTTGGCTGCCATTAGGTATCAGGATGAAATCCTTGGACCCATTGTCAGACCCTATGCTGGTACAGTGGCTCCTGGTGCATGACAATTCCTGGCCTCATGTGGTGAGAGTATGCAGGCAGTTCCTGGAGGATGAAGGAATTGATACCATTGACTGGCCACCACACTTTCCTGACCTAAATCCAATAGAACACCTCTGGGACATTATGTTTTGGTCCATCCAATGCCACCAGGTTGCACCTCAGACTGTCCAGGAGCTCAGTGATGCCCTGGTCCAGATCTGGGAGGAGATCCCCCACAACACCATCTGTCATCTCATTAGAAGCATGCACCGATGTTGTCAGGCATGTATACAAGAACACAGGGGCCATACAAAGTGCTGCGTACAATTTTGAGTTGCTGCAATTAAATTTTGGCAAAATGGACTAGCCTGCCACATAATTTTTCACTCTGATTTTTGGGGCGTCTTTGAATTCAGGGCTCTGTAGGTTGATCATTTTCATTTCCATCAAACGATGTGGCATCCTTTCGTTCCTAACACATTACCCAGTCTATATCAGTATAGATATCCAGGAGGATTTCTTTTTCCCATTGAGATCTGATGTGTTTTCAAAGTGTTCCTTTAATTTGTTTGAGCAGTTTATATATATATATATACACACACATACATACATACATACATTTCAAAGTGTTCCTTTAATTATTTTGAGCAGTTTTGCTTCTCCAGACCCTTTCACTTCTGTCACATGCTCAGGGTGAACCTGCTCTCATATATATATAAACTGCTCAAAAAAATTAAAGGAACACTTTGAAAACACATCAGATCTCAATGGGAAAAAGAAATCCTCCTGGATATCTATACTGATATTGACTGGGTAATGTGTTAGGAATGAAAGGATGCCACATTGTCTGATGGAAATGAAAATGATCAACCTACAGAGCCCTGAATTCAAAGACGCCCCAAAAATCAGAGTGAAAAAATTATGTGGCAGGCTAGTCCATTTTGCCAAAATTTAATTGCAGCAACTCAAAATTGTATGCAGCACTTTGTATGGCCCCTGTGTTCTTGTATACATGCCTGACAACATCGGTGCATGCTTCTAATGAGATGACAGATGGTGTTGTGGGGGATCTCCTCCCAGATCTGGACCAGGGCATCACTGAGCTCCTGGACAGTCTGAGGTGCAACCTGGTGGCATTGGATGGACCAAAACATAATGTCCCAGAGGTGTTCTATTGGATTTAGGTCAGGAAAGTGGGGTGGCCAGTCAATGGTATCAATTCCTTCATCCTCCAGGAACTGCCTGCATACTCTCACCACATGAGGCCAGGAATTGTCGTGCACCAGGAGCCACTGTACCAGCATAGGGTCTGACAATGGGTCCAAGGATTTCATCCTGATACCTAATGGCAGCCAAGGTGCCTTTGTCAAGCCTGTAGCGGTCTGTGTGACCCTCCATGGATATGCCTCCCCAGACAATCATTAACCCACCACCAAACTGCTCATGCTGAATGATGTTACAGGCAGCATAATGTTCTCCATGGCTTCTCCAGACCCTTTCACTTCTGTCACGTGCCCAGGGTGAACCTGCTCTCATCTGTAAAAAGCACAGGGCACCAGTGGTGCATCTGCCAATTCTGGTATTCTATGGCGAATGCCAATCGAGCTGCATGCTGCTGGGCATTGAGCTCAGGGCCCATTAGAGGACATGGGGCCCTTGGGTCACCCTCATGAAGTCTTTCTGGTTGTTTGGTCAGAGACATTCACACCAGTGGCCTGCTGGAGGTCATTTTTTAGGGCTCTGGCAGTGCTCATCCTGTTCCTCCTTGCCCAAAGGAGCAGATACTGGTCCTGCTGATGGGTTATGGACCTTCTATGGCCCTCTTCAGCTCTGCTAAAGTAACTGCTTGTCTCCTAGAATGTCCTCCATGCCCTTGAGACTGTGCAGGGAGACACAGGTTTTGTCAGCACAAAGTGCATGGTTCAGTTGTAACGTTATGAGTATTTTCACAGGTCAGTAGACTGCTTTTCTTTCTTCCTAACAGGGCAACTCCATTAAATACATACTGATTGGCAGAGAGTAGAAGAGAGCCTAACCTTCTCTTTCACGTCTTTGCTGAGTAGAGAACACACACACCTGTCTACATAATGTCTCGCAGTTGACAAAAACCAAGCCATGAGGAATTGCCTGCAGAGCTTAGAGACGGGACTGTGTCAAGGCACAGATCTGGAAAAGGCCACAAAACAAGTAGAGCATCATTGAAGGTTCCCCAAAAACAGAGCTGCCTTCAAAATTGTTAAATGGAAGAAGTTTGCAATGATTATGACTCTTCCTAGAGCTGGTCACCCAACTAAAATCAGCAATCGTGAGATAAAGGACCAAGAATCCACTGGTCAATCTGGTTGAGCTCCAGAGAACATGTGTGAAGATGGGAGAAACGTAACTTCCAGAAAAGCAACTTTGCTTGCAACACTCCACTAATCTGGGCTTTAAGACAGTGTGGACAGACAGAAGCATCTCCTTAGTAAAATATATATATATGGATGAGTTTGCATAAAAGGCACATAAATTACTCTTAGACTGAGAGGAACTATATTTTCTGGTTTGATGAAACTAAGGTTAGTATCATGTCTGGAGGAATCCAGGCAACATGAACTATGGTAGTGGGAGCATCATGTTGTGGGGTTATTTTTCAGTGGTAGAGACTGAGAGGGCTATGAGGAAGCTGACTGGAGTGAAGTACTGAGATATCCTTAATGAAAACCTGGACCTCAGACTGGGCCAAGACTTCACCTTCCAACAGGACAATGACCCTAAAAAACAAAACAAAGACAACACATTGGCTTAGGTACAACTCTGGGAATGTCCCTGAGTTGTCCAGCCAGAGCCTGGACTTGAACCCAATCAAACATTTCTGGAGAGATCTGAAAATAGTTGTCCAACAATGGTCTCCATCCAAACTGACAGAGCTTGGGAGAATCTGCAGAGAAGTATGGCAGAAAAATCCCCCAAATCCAGGAATGTGAAGCATGTCGTATTATACCCAGGAAGACTTCAACCTACTGTATAATCGCTGCCAAAGGGGCATCAACTAAATACTGAGTAAAGGGTCTGAACATTTCAGTCAATAAGATATTTCAGTTTATTATTTTTAATACTAGGGGGCTTCGCTCGCCAATCCCCCAATCCAAACCTCCTGGAGCCAAGTGCCATGACCCGTTGTGAAAAGGGGGGATGAACGCACTCCAAAGAGATACAATTTCTCCTCTGAAACCTCTCTTAAACAGTCATACAATGGGGAACAAACTCCTTTTTTTTTTTGTCCTATTTGCTCGATCAGCTGCTGGATTGCTGCTGCTGCCATGCCACATGGTCTGCACTCCCCCCCCTTCCCTGCAAGTACTACGCGCCATTGTGAAGAGGGAGGGAAAATTCACTCCAAGGAGACGCAGTCGCTCCTCCGAAACCCCTCTTTAATGGTGATACAATGGGAATCAAATAACATTTACTTTTTTTACCTCCTCTTTGCTGAATCAGCTGCTGGCTTGCTGCTGCTCCCGTGCTGCATGATCTGCATTTTGTGCAGTGCTTCGAATGTTTTAAAGTCACTGCCTTTTCTCCCTTCTCCCCCAGACATCCTCAAACACTATTTGATCTCTTTTCGCTGTTCTGTTATTTTACCAAGTAATATTTTCCATTTGTTTGCGTTAATGTGATCTTTACTCTTATTTTTTTGAGAGTTTCTCTGTCACATCTCGTCCCAAGTTTTTTTTTTTATAATTATAGAGAGATAATTGCAAAAATGTGTAAAATCTTGTTTTCACTCTGTTATTGTGTAATATTGACTTTTAGCTGAAACAGGGAAAAAATACATTTAATAGATTTTAATATAAGGTTGCAAGTTACAAATTGTGAATAAAATAAAAGGGGTCTGAATACTTTCTGAATCCATTGTATGTTTTCCCCACTTGAAGTAAGCAGTTGTTGCGGATTCTGTTACTCTTACCTCATCAATGCAAAATTTCAGTAATCTGAGTGTCTCAAAGAGAAAGCCTGGAGTTTTGTTAACTTCAATGTTCTCAAGGTTTCTGAAAGATAAAGAGACGTGTATTAAGTACATTTAGTATATTAGTCAATCCATTGGTAAGCTTACAGTGTAATTAAATGTTGCCATCCACTAATTATTATACAAAGAAAAGCCGATTGTTGTTTATATTCTAAATCTGCAAAAGTCTTCTGGATATCTTACATTATAATCACCCTTAATAAATATTTCTTTAAATTCATTACAATTTTTCTATTGTGTCTCTTAAGCCCTGATGATTCAAGATGGGCCTGAGCCAAATGCTGAAGCATAGCTGAAATTCTTTTTGGCCACTTTAGTAAGTGTGTTTATGAACAGAAATCATTCACGTTAAGCCTTAGGCCACATTTATTCAAATATTTAAATAAAGTGTTAAAACTCTGCATCAAGCATTCTAAATGATTAAGTGAGCACATAGGCTTAAAGAAGCAATCTTGTCAATGAAATGAGGAAGAAACAGGAAGCCAGCAGCTACAGAAAGTAATGAACTAAATGTGTGAGATGAGTGGACAGAATTAAAAGACAGCAGCTATATCAGTACATGCCCTGATCCAATGAAAATACGCAGTTCCACACAGAAATCTGGACACTGCTGATTAAGTTACATATATTTTGTTGACATCTGATATAAAAATAATAAATATAACTTCAACAGCAAAAAACTAAATCAATAGCATTCTGAAAATGTTAATATGTTTATGATTTATCTGATGAACTAGAAGAACATAAAAAAGAACAACCAACCATGGAATTTGCAAACGTTTGGCTATCCTGCTAAGTACGTGCAGAGTAACACCCACTTCAGCAAAAACAAACCTTGCAAACTTTTTCTATAGTAAATGAGGAGTCTTTGAAATCTTGTTTTGGAAATGTTTCCCTGTTCTTCCTAACAGATGACTTCTAGCTGTGAGATATTCTTGGGATGTTTAAGATCTACACATGGATTTCAATAATGTTCAGGTCTGGGGAACTGCATTCCAAAACCTTCACCTTGAGTTTCCTGAAGTACCACACCATAGATATTGAAGTGTGTTTTGGATCTTTGTCTTGTTGTATAAGTATTTTTCCAAACTGATTGTCTGTGCCATCAGCTACCACACAATCCCACAACATAATAGATGGCAAGGTGTTTTTTTCCCCAAATGTTGTTTCTCTTTCTGCAAAAAAAGCTTTTGTTGTAGTTGTTTGATTTTAACTTCATTTGCCCAAAGCACTTCATTCAAAAATGCTTCTGCAGATGTTTTTTTCTGTGATAAGATTACAGGTAACACTTCCTTCTGATGGTTCTTCCATGAAGGCCATGTCCAGGTTAGTAAAGCCGAACAGTAGAGCAGTGCACTTGTACTTGTTTCTTAGCTTGCCTGCAGTTCCCTTACAGTTGCACTTTTTTTGCCTTGCTGTTTCTATCTGTCAGATTTTTTGGTGTCCCAGATCTTGTCTTGAACTCCACAGTTACCCTTAAATGCCATTTCATAGTGGCATTTTGGAATGTTGAAATTGCTAGCCGGAAGCACTTTGATATTTTTTTATAGTCTTCCCCTACTTCTTAGGCATCAGTTAATTACATTTCCAGATTCTCAATCAGTTCCTTAAAAGATCCCATGATTGCTGAGTGTCACACAACATCTTAAGAGCCAAAGAAATTATTTGGCTCTAGAACCGACAATTACTAACAACAGTTCTTCACCAGGAATACCTAACATGTTACACTAGAAGAGATTAATGACAAAAAGAGTGCCCAGACATTTGCATTTTTAACATTTTCTCAGTAAATTAAAATTCTAATAATAATAATAATAATAATTTATTATATTTATATAGTACTCTGTCACTAGGCTTTACATAGACAGAGAGGAATTACTACTTCAACCACCCCCAATGTATTGTACACACCTGCATAATGTGACAGCAGCCATTATGGCGCTAGTACACTCACCACGAATTAGCTATTAGGTATTAAAGGGGTGAGAGAGAAAGCCAATAAGAAACAGGAGATGATAAGGGGGGCAGAATGGATGAGGCCATGATGGGCAACTTAACCAGGACATTGAGATAAACCTTACTGTTTATGAAAGATGCCCAGGGATTTTTAATGACCATAGATAGTCCACATCTTGGTTTTATGTCTCATCCAAAGGACAGCGTCATATTTACAACACAATGTTGCTGTCACTGCATTGGGATCCATATACAACACACTGGGCAAGTGTTCCCTGCTGGCCTCACATACACCTCTTCCAACAGTAGCAGCCCAAGCCTTTCCTAGATGGCCTCTCATCCTACTTACTACTGGTGCATTAACAGTTTGACAAAAATGGCACTGTTTCAGTCTGCTTGCTGTCTAAGTTGAATCTACTATTTTTTTTTTATTTCAAATCACAACAAAATAACAGGGGTGTCCAAACTTTTGCATGGAATGGTAAGCCCATTCTCTTGTGTACCAAAAATGAAGTTCATAACACCAAACCTTGCTAGAATAAAAAGAACTGACAGCCATTCTCAAGAAGGATAAAGCAAAGAAAGCATGGAGCTGCTAAAGTGACAATGCACTCTTTCTATTTTAAATTTGAGTAATTTAACCAATATTTTCAGTTTGTGCCATCTATTGGTTACAGCCTAGCTGACATTCTTGTATTACATATAATTAGTGATTGGCAACATAAAGTACAATGAACTCAAGACTATAAACACAAAATAGAGATGCACTCACAAAGCTACACACAACAAATACACAATTCATCAATATAGCTTGACAGAAAAAATAATAGCATTTTGTTTAATTTTTTTCAAATTTTAATCAAATATTACTTAGCTCACAGATACATACACTCACCTAAAGGATTATTAGGAACACCTGTTCAATTTCTCATTAATGCAATTATCTAATCAACCAATCACATGGCGGTTGCTTCAATGCATTTAGGGGTGTGGTCCTGGTCAAGACAATCTCCTGAACTCCAAACTGAATGTCAGAATGGGAAAGAAAGGTGATTTAAGCAATTTTGAGCGTGGCATGGTTGTTGGTGCCAGACAGGCCGGTCTGAGTATTTCACAATCTACTCAGTTACTGGGATTTTCACGCACAACCATTTCTAGGGGTTACAAAGAATGGTGTGAAAAGGGAAAAACATCCAGTATGCGGCAGTCCTGTGGGCAAAAATGCCTTGTTGATGCTAGAGGTCAGAGGAGAATGGGCCGACTGATTCAAGCTGATAGAAGAGCAACTTTGACTGAAATAACCACTTGTTACAACCGAGGTATGCAGCAAAGCATTTGTGAAGCCACAACACGCACAACTTTGAGGCGGATGGGCTACAACAGCAGAAGACCCCACCGGGTACCACTCATCTCCACTACAAATACGAAAAAGAGGCTACAATTTGCACGAGCTCACCAAAATTGGACAGTTGAAGACTGGAAAAATGTTGCCTGGTCTGATGAGTCTCGATTTCTGTTGAGACATTCAAATGGTAGAGTCAGAATTTGGCGTAAACAGAATGAGAACATGGATCCATCATGCCTTGTTACCACTGTGCAGGCTGGTGGAGGTGGTGTAATGGTGTGGGGGATGTTTTCTTGGCACACTTTAGGCCCCTTAGTGCCAATTGGGCATCATTTAAATGCCACAGGCTACCTGAGCATTGTTTCTGACCATTTCCATCCCTTCATGACCACCATGTACCCATCCTCTGATGGCTACTTCCAGCAGGATAATCCACCATGTCACAAAGCTCGAATCATTTCAAATTGGTTTCTTGAACATGACAATGAGTTCACTGTACTAAAATGGCCCCCCCAGTCACCAGATCTCAACCCAATAGAGCATCTTTGGGATGTGGTGGAACGGGAGCTTCGTGCCCTGGATGTGCATCCCACAAATCTCCATCAACTGCAAGATGCTATCCTATTAATATGGGCCAACATTTCTAAAGAATGCTTTCAGCACCTTGTTGAATCAACGCCTCGTAGAATTAAGGCAGTTCTGAAGGCGAAAGGGGGTCAAACACCGTATTAGTATGGTGTTTCTAATAACCCTTTAGGTGAGTGTATATACACATATTATGTATAACTACAATACATCTATACATATAACTTTATTGTTTAAAATACAACTTAAAACTTCTTTAAATTTGCTTTTCTTTTTCTAGGCGTTAGACTTTTCTATTTCTTTAATATTTATAGGCTGTTTAATATTTGGTGAATTTGTGTGTTTTGAAAGGTGCAATTAAATAAGATGCATAATAACCATTTAATATACAGTACAAGAATCCCAGGAATTGACACTATTGATAGGGATGAACAAAAAAAGTTATACAAAACAAACCATACAGGTAGATATTTTGTAAGAAAAAAATGACATTATTATCATCACTGTTAAATTATTTTGATTATTTATCCATCCATCCATCCATTATCCAACCTGCTATATCCTAACTACAGGGTCACGGGGGTCTGCCGGAGCCAATCCCAGCCAACACAGGGTGCAAGGCAGGAAACAAACCCAAGAACGGGCGCAAGCCCACCACAGTATTTTAATTATTTATTATTTTATTCTAGTGCAGTTATTTCCAAGCAAACTTGTTCCTACATGATGTGTCAATTTTATGGGATTCCCTGTTTCTGCACCTGGTGCCGGCTGAAGCTAATAAGTAGTAATATCATCATGCTTTTTTGCTGTTGTCTACTTGATATTGCTGGAGAACTCTCTTTAAGGAATCTTGCACCATTCCTATGTGGAGGAAGTTTACAGATAATTAATGTTGCCAAACACGTGTGCATGGGAGACAGCAAAAGGACTCAAAAGAAGGTATAAGAGGCCAGGGGATGGCAGAGTACAAGTACAATAATTCTTTCTCTTTTATCCCTGCAGACCAAACACGGGAAATTTCGCCTGGGCCCGATGATGCCACTTCCAGTTCCAGGCCCGATGACATCATTTTTCCCAGACAGACTTTACAAACTGTTGTATGCCTATTGCCTGTCAGTTCTGTTTTGGACTCTTGTCTGTAAAGACTCATATTTGTGCTTTTTTCAGCCAAAACTTCTAGTATACGGGGTGGCTGCTCCAAACTTTTTTGTGGTGTCTAGGTCTTTCTTTTCACAGTGTCTATAAAACCACACTTATGACCATCACCTTCTATTCTGACCGCAACTTTGCAGTCCAAAGAATGAGAGAGTCAGTTGAAACATTAGTCTTTTTATTAAACCATATTTGTTGTTTAGAGGTGCTGATGCTTACTTGATGCAACTAAGTTACTGGTAACCATGTTGTTGACCAGAATGTCCTGATATTTAGATGAGTTTATGGTGTCAATGAAATCCAGTTACAGCTCCAGTGGTATCACATCAGCCACATAAAAAAAGCTTCCTGGTCATGTCTCACACTTCTTTGAATGCACTCTTTCCTGTATTGATGGTGAGTGGATGAGGAGTTCAGCTTTGATCTCATCTGACTACAGTGCCCTGTTCCAAACAAAATCTCAAAAAGATTTTGGGGAAAGTGCAGCTGTTCAGTGTGTTCTTCTCAATAAGGGATTTATTCAGGCAAATCTTCCAAACTGCTTATTGGTGTGGGTGGACCATATATTGATTTTGGGTTGTGCCATGATATAACAAGACCCCTGAATAAGCTTTTCCATTGCTCACTGTACATGGGAACAAGATGCACTTGTCCCCCTTTTGGACAAGTCAACCACTGCTCCAGCTGTTCTGAAATCCCTGCATATAGCCCTAATTTGGCCAAGAGATTCATTTTGCTTGTTACAGATATTTTATACCCATTACCTCATTCATCTCTTTTTGTGAAGGTTTGTCATTGCTGATTAGAACATTACAATTTTGATGAGAAGATGTTATTCAAGTCAGTAAAGCTTGTCAATCCTTTCCACCTAATTTCTCCAAAATAGCCTCAAATCGAGTTTTGAAGGTTCCCGCTCCCTGGTAACTTATTCCATGTGTCTGTAGACATCTGTGTGAAAATCGCGATGGTAAAGAATGACAATAGGTACTCCATTTGTTATATTTTTATAATAAAAAAGGGCAAAGAACAACATTCCCAGTGAGTTGTACTTAAATAGGTAGAATTTGATTGAACTGTTGTTTTCTTAAAAGAAAAGGAAGAATCTATGGTATTCAGCTTTGTTATTAGAAAATGATGTTACTGACATTAAAACATCTGGTTTAAATAAATTCTATTAGACTGTATTACATATCATGTAAATTGGCATTTGTAATCTATTTAGTTAGCCAATAAAAGGTGTAATTTCACCCTGCTTTCTCCTGTATCATGTAAAGTCACTTTCTAACCCGCTTAATCCAGGGTTGCCTGATGGGTTATTAGAATGTGTTTGATATTTTCATTTATTTAAGTCTTTCCACTTTATGAGAACAAAATAAACCTTGTCATTGGCACCAACTATTTAAAATGACCGTTTCTGGTCATCTTTATCTAAGACACCAATAATTGCTGGCCCACTGGATTAACTGTGCAGTACTGACAACATGTGCTCCAGCCAAATTTCTCATCCAGAAACAGCCTTTAAATTTAAATCCCTATTTCTCGTCTTTTTTTCACCAAATGCATGAGTTAAACAGCTTGCAGAGTATTCTATAATAAATATCAATTTGCAAGTTTCCTTTCAGCATTTGTATTCAGTTTCCCCAGTGCTCTTGCTGTGAGGGCAATTCCATTATTTTGCTTAACTACAAGTGAACCTTATATTGCATCGTATGCAGACACAGCTACACACACCCTTATGTTAGGTATCCCCTAATCTGGGGCATCATGTGCCTTCCTTTATTTTTCATTAATTGGTTTCCTGTATAGTACAGGGTAGTTAATGAAGCTAAACACGTTAGAATGAAAGACTTTTGATTAGCACCTCTGTAAGAATGAAATTAAATAAAACGAAAAAAAGAGCAGAGCATTAATGCACCCATTGACACATAAACAGAAGAGAGAGATCTAATTAAGAAAGCATTTTAATCAAATATGTGAAAGAGCATCTTGTTAGGCGTATGGCGAGAATAAAGATTTGAATTTGTCAACAACTTTCTTAAACAGAAAAAAGAAGCCTAATTAAGAAAGGGGATCGATGAGAGGGCAGAACAAGAGTGGGTATCAATGCAAGGGGGTCAGGATGGAACTCCAGCCTAAGTTGGGCGTGGTGTAAGACAAAACTTCCTCCCATCAGCAGCAGGATTTATAGCTTGGGGACCGGAAGGGGTGGGGTCAGTTGCCCTCAATGGGCGTCTTCTCTGTGCTGCAGTAAGAAGAAGTGAGGAGAATGTTAGCATCAGCACCCCCTCTCGACCTGGAGCAGTATTACATATCTCTGATGAACCCAGCGAATGGTCCACAGACATGCATGCGTGACAATAAGCAATGAAAAAATGAATGTGGTCAGTCTAATACTGTACTTTGAATGAGAAATAATAGCAGGGACAGCGCATGCAATTAAACACTGTAAAGTACAGCATAAAAATCTTGGACAACTGTAAGCTTTTTCTGATCAGTCTCACTAGTGTCGTGAACAAATTACTATCAAGAACAAAACACGGATTGCAAGTTATTTAATTAACTCACTTAAAATTCAAGATGGGAGCATTGTGTTTAGATCAGCCAATTCATTGTTTCAGCGTACTGGGTTCAGTCATCCCTTACATTGATCCTGTATAAGTGTGACTGTAGTTGTAGGCCTTATGATGGAATCTCAACCTATCCAGGGCTGGCTTTGGCCTTGCACCCTATGCTGCTGGGACAGGCCCCAGCCTCCACAAACCTGAATCAGATTACACAGGTCCAGAAATGTTGTATCACCTTTAAGACTAACCAAGGTGAACGGAATGTATATTGATTATCATAACCAAGTCAAGAATTAAGAATGTACAGTACCATGCATTACGAGACAATGGATGGCCTCAGCCTGCTGCTCTGACGGAAGAAGGTACATTTAGCAACTGACATTTAGCAGCAGGATGATTCAACATGTATGCAGGGCAACGGATTAGGTCCACTAGTAAGGTGGATAAGTTAGGTATGAAACTGCAAACAGCCAAACATCAGTACTGCAAAATTGTCCTAATATTAAAAAAAGCTGATTAATACATTATTTTTTCTTTCAACAGATCATGTGTACTGAAGTGGTCAAGTTGAATCAAACATGTATTTATCAATGGGACTTGTCATATAAAAAGCTAACATGAGCCCGGAATGCACAATGCAAAATAACTGTACTGGTGCATAAGCAATTTGACAAGGAGTGGAAATAGAAATAGGCAGGACAGACAAGGCAAATGATAGATTAGCCTGAAATACAGAACTTTTAGAACCTTAAATTACAATTTCATCTTAAAGTGAGAACTACAGTTAGAAATGGAAGTCCAGAAAAAAAAACTGATTTCTGTTGGGTTTCACATACATATTAGCAATCTGACTGAAGTGTAGCTAGAATAAAAACGAATGGAAAGTACAACTGTCAGGAGCTGAAGAAAAGATCTCACCTGCATTCCTAGAGTAATGTTACATTGAGCACAAAATGCCGAAGGTTATGAATATAAGGCTAACTAACTCAAAGTCAAACTCATTTATTTGGCAACATGCTGGGATGACCCAGTAGAGAATTAAATGCATCCTCCACCATTGCAAGACAGCAATCTTTGCTTGCTCTACATCATAACAAAGCTATATGCTATTAAAAACACTAGCATACTGCATCTTCAATCACACATATTATCAATTAAAAACTACATAAGAATGATAATGAATAGGCATGACAGGTGCCATGTTTTACTTGCTACCACTAGTAATGCACATAAATGAATCAAAAGACTTAATGTTCAGAGCGCATACCTGCAAATGATAATGAGGAACTTAAGGAGCAGCAGTGACTGTTTAATGTTGTTCTGAACATCTTCTCCAGCAGTTAACTGATGGCCACGGTGACCAAGCTGGTTACTCAGGATATTTAACACATCTTTTGGGAGTAATGGAATCTCTGAAGACGAATCCTCTGGGCTTTGGAAACATAATATTAAAAAAAAGCAACACTTTAATTTACAGAAAACATTTTTCATAAATAATACTCTATTGAAAACAGTGCATTTCGTATCAAATGTAGTCAATGTCAAATTTATATACTTTACCTAAGAAAAAGAAAGATGACACCAGTGAAGGAAAATGTTAATAGAGCACACAGAGGCATGGGTCTCCACAGTCAGAAAATATTGGCTCAACTATACAATAACTTGTTTATTCACAATGTGGAGGCACACTTACCTAATCAGTTCATCATAAATAAACAGCACTTTTAGACTATTCGATACAACCATCAATTCTTATATTAACTAATTCAACTGACTTCTCTAATTCTTTTTATTGACAATGACAAAATGTAATATGTTAAGTATGTTTTTTGAAGATGATTTTGTCAGAACTGTGGGTTTACAATTTCAGACCACTTGAGCATTCAATATTTTAAAACAAATAATTATTACAGATGTATTACATTCTTAAAAACACAGTATAACAAGTTGCATCCTAAATATTAAGAGAGTGACAACATTTTTTAAAAACCTATTACTAATAAAACTATTTTTTCTGCCTTGCCTTCTCACACACATTACTAAAGTTCATCCTAGGTGCCATTACTAGACACCAAAAGTAAATTGTTTATTAAGAATGAGGATCTTAAATGATTATTATCAGATTCAAACTTGATTAAAGATCAATGGGCAATTCAAGTGGTAACAAGAGACGAAAATGAAAGTTGACCCAGTGTTGACAAAATACATTTTATTCAATCTCACATAGGTTCAAACCAGACTATTTTCAGCGAGTTTGGTGAAAAGTTTGTTCTTGACTGACCACACTGTCAAGAGTAAGAATGTGCACATAACTTGATACATCAGTCCTTACAAAAAAATAAATTATAAATAAATAAATAGGTGAGATGCGGGGATGTGACACAATTAGTGAGGTATCACAATAAGCAGCTTATGCCCAAGTGCTGGAATGGGGACTCTGGCAAATACCTAAACACTGAATGTTGGAAAAAAAAAAAAAAAGATTCCATAGAAATAGTGAACAGTTTCCACTGTTATCTGTTCAATGGCTATATGAAGAGTTGTGGGAGTTTGCCAAACCTGTCTATACAAGTTTGGTGGACTTGGAACGGTTTAAGACAACATACTTTGTGCTGAATGTATGATGTGTTATGTGTACGTAAAATTTTAATTCAATGTTATGTGTCATTTAGTCTGTGTATTTTAAAGATATTCATTGTATTAGCTATCATAGAGGAAACTAACTGGGCATAAAATTCCTTGAATGCTGCATATTGTCTTCAGTTTTTTCCTAATGATTTATAAGAATTTAAAGGCAAAGCCAAGGCTTGAAAGAGTATCTATTTGGGGGCTCAAAGAGCTGCAATTCATCAGCTTGCTTATGAGGTTGCCCTTTGGCTGCTGGATGCATGCGTAAAGCAAAGACATGTGCTGGCTGACAGGGCGCAATGGACATGTACAGACTATATGATGCTCAACTGCAACCCAGTTAAGGGTTTGCATGTGGTTAATTACAAAGAAATCTATGTGTGTTAACCCAGTTTCTTTGAGACCAATACCCCAGTTTCTCTAACCAGAATAAGGGTTTACAAGGCATTTTTAAAGCCAGGGGAACAAATGGGATATTAAAGCACATGTTAACACACTCGATAATATTTGGCGGATTAATTTACAAAGATTGTGCAAATGTAATAAAGAGCACCTAAATGTTTAAGTAGTGCAGTTTTGCATCATAACTGGCACCATCTTTATAGTGAATTGACTTTTTTGCTGAACTAGCAGTGATGGCACATTAGGACAATGATTTGGCAATGTTACCTCACAGCCACATTACAGTAGGGCAGAGCTGCAAGTTCTCCACAGATTCACGCATACTACTTCACAGCCACATTATAGTTTTGTAGAGCTGGAGGTTCTCCATGGATTCATATGGGATTTCTCTGGGTATTCCAGTTTACTCTCACATTGTTAGGGTCCTTTCTTAGTGCTGCCATAATACGGCTTCATAGCTCTGTGACCCCATAATGACCATGTGGGTTTGAAAATAAATGGCTGGAAGGATGAGTTAATGAATGGATCAATATAGCAGTGTATGAATTCAAGTATACAACTCCAGCTAATTACAAATACTATAACACAACCTAAAGTACGATTTGAGTCTAAGTAGCTGATTGAGCAGTTACTTACTCGTGGACTGTATCGGGATTGAGTTGCTTTGAGAAAGTGGGAGTTATCATTACTAGCTAAAACAAGTACCACCCTCATTCTCCCAAATCCATAGTTTCACTATTGTAAAATTGTGTTTTGCTTTGGGACACATACAACGTATGGAATATTTTTCATAAATACATAATAAATAAAATTATATGAAAGCATCATCTCACTCTGATTGATAGCACTGAAAATATTCTATTGAAAAACCAGAAGACACATTACATTGACAGTAGTAAAAAGTACAGCCCTCTTCCTAGAGACATGCAGTTCAGGCTGACTGGTGACTCTGCTTAGACAGATTTTTGCCTCCACGTGACCAAACATTGAAATAATCAAATGTGTAAAACAAAAAGATTTATTTTTTGATTAAAACACAATAGCCCAAAGAATACTTTTCACTGTGTCACATCCACATTTCAGCAGGCCAATGAATGATCCATAAGCATGTTCTTATATAAATCTGGGCATGCTCATTCATCTATGATCTCCTCAGCAGACATGTCTTGTTCACTCAGAAACATTCTTTTAATTACTATTTCAATTAAAATTCGAGGAATTAATTTTGATAAGTTTACATTATGGTAGACTTGATGATGGAGTGTGACTTGATTTTAGCACAATTTCCTAAACATATAATCTGCGTTTGCTGCTACTATGTGTTTACATTCTATGCATGCATGAAAAGATCTCCAGAATGAAAAAGTCTGAAGAACAAAGCAGATATGAGATGCTGGCAAATCAAAACCATAATTGTTGGATAAGGGCTGTTTTGTTAGGTATGAAATGTAAAGCATCTTGGCACTTGCTATTGATTATATCAACAGTGTTTAAAAATTTTAGTGCAAGGTTTTCAAGCAGTATTGAATGTTGATTTATTTGGAACGCTGGTGGTTACTTTGCCTTAAAATTTTGTCAGTGTAAGGATTCAATTAATCATGACTTTATTTGCTCTAGGCACTTAATCTATATCCAACTCTATGAACATCTTAGTGTAATAAGTCACACAGTCAACAAGTAAAGGAGTCTGAATCAACAGGATTGTGGTTTACAGTTCCACATTGTATTCACTAGGCCTCACTGCCTATCAAAGTGAAAACTTTTCCAATCTGTATCATCTTAAATAATAAGATGGAATTTGTGTGTTACAATTGGTAGCATTGCTGCCTCACTGCTCCAGAGCCTCAGTTTTCATTCACAAGATTAATGCCACATAACTCGACTTCTGGTCAGAGTGATGTCAAACTTGACAGCTGTAGTTGCTAATCTTATCACCTGAATATGTCAATTTACACAACTAAGAATAGGTGCGGATGTCAAATTAGATGACCTTGTCATGACAGTCTTCGGTTTTCAAAGTATCACAAGCTCATCCCTTTTGCTGACAGTCAATGATGTGTTGCCTGACGGCACTGGTGTCCATGCAAATAAATGCTTTACAAGTACAACAAAGTTCAGTTGCAACCTTTATCCTTTTTCTTTCTTTTTTACCATTATATTGCAGGATACATACATATATAAAATAAGACTTTAGACAAACAAGTAAGGTGCAACACACATGCTCCTTACTCTTTGTAGCTTCATTACATGTATTGTACTTCCAAGTGGGTGTTAACTCTCAGCATACAGAGGCTGTGCCTTTCAGGGTGAGATGGAAATTAGTTGGCCTAAGTCGCTATATATGTCTAATTACATGAGTGGAAGTCACAGTAGTGTCCTGCAACTGCCCCCGAGTCTCTAAGATTATGACGTTAATAAGTTAAAATTGTTGGAAACGTTGTGTAATACGCCATAGCCTTCACCTAGACCCTGCCTGTGTCAACTTCACAAATTCTCCATATGCTCCAGTATCTTTCATAGGCTAAAGATGTAGATTTAAAGTCAATATGCCACCCTGAGGGTGGTTGTATGTTTGGGAGTGCCCTTTAATACACTTTCACCTCATTCAGCAATAAGACCCTGTAACACTGAACTGGATTTTGTGTTTAAGAATAGACAAATAGAACAAAATGAAGAATCCTTAAATGTAGAATCTCTTATCATACACCTTTGCCCTTTCTGTGCCTTCTTTATATCATCTTTATCATCACCCTGAATACAATGAGGACTGATTGAGGTCATTTATGTTAGGTAGAATGCCTAGAGGGAGCTGGGCGGTCTCGTGGCCTGGAACTCCTGCAGATTTTTATTTTTTTTTTCTCCAGGAATCTGGAATTTTTTTTTTGTTTTTTTTTGTCCTCCCTGGCCATCGGACCTTATTTTTATTCTATGTTAATTAGTGTTCCCTAATTTTAATTATTTGTTTTTTTTCCTCTTTCTTCTTCATGTAAATCACTTCGAGCTACATTGTTTGTATGAAAATGTGCCATATAAATAAATGTTGTTGTTGTTTACACAACGGTACTCATACATGTGTCTGTGTGATTTAATGGACAGTGTGTTTTCAGAGTGATTTGCTGCTGATGTATAATTTGATTGTTCATAGCTAGTGTACTTTATATTATGCCATTGTCTTCTTTAAAATCCCTCTTGTAATTTTGAAACACATGGTTGCTTAACTATGTTGCAAAACACACTATGGTGTACTCCTCCATTTCTTAACAACCTTACAGTGGTTGTTGAGGCCTTGCTTTAGGGAGCTGCACAGATACAATGATCATAGAGAACACAAGTTGTGCAGGGGTGTCTGTCTACAAGGAGGACTAAAGTTCTTCCCTTAGGTCATATAAAAGCAAATTAACAGCAATAATTTTTTATATTACAACATACTGTATATGCAGCACATATTATATACAGTACATTATGGAAATAGAAAGGCAATCAATGTCTGGCTATTTACACAAGCACTGAAAGAAAGTCATTACAGGGGAGTATCCATCCATTCATCCATTTTCCAACCCGCTGAATCCGAACACAGGGTCACAGGGGTCTGCTGGAGCCAATCTTAGCCTACACAGGGCACAAGGCAGGAACCAATCCCGGCAGGGTGCCAATCCACCGCAGGACATACACAAACACATCCACACACCAAGCACACACTTGGAATCGCCAATCCACCTAACCTGCATGTCTTTGGACTGTGGGAGGAAACCCACGCAGACACGGGGAGAACATGCAAACTCCACAAACTGCGAGGCAGCAGTGCTACCACTACAGGGGAGTAACCATTAGTTATTTGTTGTGTTAGAAAACTGCGTCCATGGCTCATTCACTTAAGCATCAATCTAATAGCTAGTCAATGCAACAGCAAAGCAAAATGTGGATGCAGTTCTACTGACATCAATACTTGTCTTGCATGTGTTTAAATAAAAAAAAACGAACACATTACACATCATTTCTTGAATTCTTCGTTCTGTGCTCTTTATCCATAGAGATTAAGGCCATATTACATAATGTGTTACACTTTCTGTGATAATATAATTTACTCATAACTTGTACATCTCATTTACGGTACAAACAGGAAGCAAGACTGTCAAGTCCTGCGGTGGCCCAGGTCCCTTTGCTCATCATTTCTCAAACTCCACTCTGATAACACATGCTGAAATGATATTACACATTAAGGTTGTCAAATTAAATGTTACCATTCACACTTATTTATAAAAAGTTTGATTCAAAAGCAAAAACTAATATTCAAAGTTCTTTGTTTTATCTTACACTAATTTTGCTGTTGTGCTACTCCAGGCATGCCATGCAATGCTGTATTTTGCAGTTTGGTTTTTCAGCAGCACTAACACAATCAGCATTTTCATACTTTTGCTGTTTTTCAAATTCAATAAAACTTCAAATAAGAAAGAAAAACCAGGAGCAGTGGTAGACATTCATGCCAGTACAGTCAACTGGAAGTCTTGATTGCAATTCACCAACATATCAAACTATCCCAATCTATATACACTTTAAAAACCCATTTGAAAACTCATTTATTGGCAATTGATTCTATATAATCTTGTATCTTGGTGCATCTGATTTTTACTGGTTATTTTTTTATTGTATTTATTGTCATTTTATTTGATTTTTTCATTAATTTGTGTAATGTTTTTATTGTCTTTTGCTTTACTATATTTAATGTATCTGTAATGTTCGGTCTAATGTTTTTAAAATGTGCTCTATAAATACAATAACTTGACTTTTCATAATGTTATTTTAGTTAGTAAAACTTGCAGGCAGAGCCATTCAAAATTTAGGTTTGCTGTTTTTTGATCAGTAAGTGTATGCAAACCAGATTTTTAAACACTTCTTCAGTACTCTAAAAGTATTATTCTCCATCTGATCCTGTTCCAATTTACTCAAAAATCGTTACTGTTACTTTAGGCTAAGATATTCTCATTAATGCAAACAAAAAATAACTGAAATAATGCAAGTTTTTCCATGCTACAATCTTATGCTGTTTAGTTTGCACCAGCTGCATTTTTTACATTTTTTAACCAACTACATCCTACAGCTCCAGTGATTTAAAATTTTGCTCATCATTTGTTAACTTAATTTGTTACACAAGCAAAGACAGTGTGTTGAGCAGATGGAAAGAGTAGTGAACCAGTAAGTACAACAAAATTATCTAGGAGGAAGTAAGGACATTTATGAGGAGGATGAAGAATGGGAAGGCTGTTGGTCCAGATTATTCAATAAAATCTTGGAAACTAAGAGGATGCCTGAGGAGTGGAGAAATGTACTGGTACTGATTTTTAAGAAAAAGGATGATGTGCAGAACTGTAGTAATTACAACAGGGATAAAATTGATCAGCCACAGCATAAAGTTATGGAAAAGAGTAGTGGAAGCTAGGTTAAGAAGGCAGGTGATGATTAATGGGCAGCTGTATGGTTTCCTAACAGGAAAGAGCACCACAGATGCAATGTTTGCTCCAAGTGTGTTGATGGAGAAGTATAGAGAAGGCCAAAAGGAGTAGGACTGCGTCTTTGTGGACCTAGAGAAAGCATATGACAGGGTGCCTAGAGCGGACGTGTGGTATTGTATGAGGAAGTTGGTGTGGCAGAGAAGTATATAGGAGTGGCTCAGGTTATGTACAAGGAAAGTATGACAGTGGTGACGTCTGTCCTAGGAGTAACAGATGCAATTATGTTTGAGGTGGAATTACATCAGGGATCAGCTCTGAGCTGTTTCTTATTTGCAATGGTGATGAACAGATTGACAGAGGAGATTAGAAAGGAGTCCCCATTGACTATGATGTTTGCTAATGACAATGTGATCTGTAACGAGAGTAGGGAGCAGGTTGAAGGAAGCCTGGAGAGGTGGATTATATGCTAAAGAAAAAAGAGGGAAATGAAAGTCAATAGGATCAAGACAGAATACATGTGTATGAATTAGAGGGAAGTCAGAGGAATGGTGAGGACGCATGGAGTTTAACTGGTGAAGGTGGATGAGTTTAAATACCTGGGATCAACAGTATAGAGTAACAGGGAGTGTGAAGAGAAGTGAAGAAGAGAGTTGAAGTAGGGTGGAGTGGGTGGAGAAGAGTGACAGTAGTGATTTGTGACAAACGGGAACCAGCAGGAGTGAAAATGAAGGTCTACAAGACAGTAGTAAGGCAATCTGTGTTACATGGGTCAGACATGGTGGTGTGATGCAGGAACGTGTCTCCATAGTAACTTGCTGCCTACCCCTGTATAACTTTACCTTGAGTGTCTAGCAGCACAGGACACTGAGAAAGAAAAAATAAATAAATTATATATATATATATATATATATATATACTTACTGAGGAAAAAAAAGGGTTTTAAATAAGAGGACTTACTGTCATTCGGTAGCGGGTGAAGGGAGGGGGTTATTGTGGTTCTTTATTCACCGGCTATCTCCTTACAACTAAGGACGCAAGCACCAGTCCAGATGTCATTTTAAACGTGCCACTTTAATCAGGCGCTTGCGCCGTGCTTGGGAATCTGGGAAGTAATGGCTGTGGGGATGAAAGGTTTTTTTTTTTTTTAAAAAAATAAAAGTCTGAGTTTTGTTGGTTTAACGTTTTTTTTTTGTTTGTTATTTCGGACATTACAGATTTAGGAAAGTGTTATTGATTTATTGTTATTGTTTCTTGTGAGCAGGGTTAGGTTAGTGTGGTTGTGGAGCCTTTGGGTGGTCCTCCCCCCAACCAGAATATGGTTAATGTTGTCCTACAACAGTGGGCTCCGGAAAGAAATGACAGCGGCTTTATAAGGGGTTGGACATGGGCCGCTGGGGGGGAAACGTTTACCTGATTGAGGATTGCAGAGTTGTGTATGGGCTGCTTGAGGGGAGAATGACAGTCTCCTATTAGTCAGTTCAGGCTCCTGATTTTTGGAAATTGGAGGAGCTTCAATATTTAAGACACTTCAGTGCCTTCTTTTTGTAATTAATGGTCAGCCAGGTTTTTTTTTTTCCCATAGAAAGTGAAAGTTGCCTCGAAGATAAGGCTACATTTTGATTATTTTGGTTGTTTTTTTTCTCCTATTATTTTTGTTTGACAATGTTTGTGGTGCAGAAATTTATGGGTTATTTTATTTATTTATTTAATTTTTCGTGTGTGTATATGGACACTTTATATATTACTGCCCCAGAACTGTGGATTGAAACAATAAACGACCGTTTTACTTTTTTTCTTTACTTTTCCATCATTCTTTGGTTTTGCCTCTGATGTTATCAATTCCCGGCCCTGGTCGGTCACAAACTACTAGCAGGTTACCTGCTCCTGTAGGTGGCTTGTGACAGGTTGGCACTGACAAAAAGAAAGAAAACAGAGCTGGAGGTGGTAGAGTTAAAGATGTTAAGATTTGCATTGGGTGTGACAAGGATGGACAGGATTAGAAGTACATCAGAAGGTCAGCTCAGGTTGGACGGTTTGGAGACAAAGCCAGAGATGCAAGATTGTGCTAGTTTGGACATGTGCAGAGGATAGATGCTGGGTGTATTAGGAGAAGGATGCTAGGGATGGAGCTGCCAGGAAAGAGGAAAAGAGGAAGGCCTAAGAGGAGGTTTATGGGTGTTGTGAGAGAGATCATGCAGTTGGTGGGTATCACAGAACAAGATGCAGAGGACTGGAAGATATGGAAAGAGATGTATGTCCTAACAGGACAGCAAAAAGAAAAAGAAGAAGAATCACTTGTTAACTTAATAGTTTCCTGGTAATCCCTAAGTCTGATTTTAAATAATATTTGAGTTATGAAGCAAAATATCAGCTAAATAAAAATTACTAAACTTTACATCATTACAATGCAATAATTAGTACATTTAGTTACTTTATTTGTGAGACATGAACACCTTCATAGTGCCTGAACTAACTTAAAAGACAGATAATACTGTGACCTCACATCTTCTGGCTTCAAAAACCAAAAAGCTGTTTAGCTAATGAAAAATAAAACAACAATATTTATAATGTGCAAGTAATCATAGGCGATTCTGTCTGGGCTTCATGTGTACATTACTAGGGTGCAAAGTGTGTCCAGATATACTTTCTTTTTGATGACAACACTTTGTACACTCAGAGGGTTGTGTTTTCAAGTGATAGTTTCATTTGGAAGCTGCAAGATTCACCCAACAGTGCACAAGTCAAAAGTACTTCATGCTTTGCAGACTCATTGTAAAAGAATGCAAAAAATATTAATAATAATTTTGCAAAGCATAGTGTCAGTGGGTGTGGCTCATAAGAATTTAAGCTCCTTTTCATGTCTGATTTTATGGTTTGCTATCCTAACAAGGATTTGTTCATCTACAGTCACCATGAGGTGGCAGATCATTCTTTCTAAAGGGCACACCTGCTTGGGATTTGGACAGGTCTGACATTTATCTAATGGTTGACCAAGTACTGCTATGATTTCCTCCTGTATTTAATTTTTTTTTTTATTTAATATTACACAAAGTGTGACGTTGATTCCTTCGTGCACAGTGTCAGGTGCCTATGCATAAATTCCAGCTCATTTCACTACAATCACTTGCAACCTTGATCAAGGGACAAACTCCAAACATTACCACCACAGGTCTTCTGCAACACAATACCAAATTAATTACTTTTAATCCAGAGTGCCATCCAGTGTTGGCAAAGATTATTTTCAAAAGTTACTTCGTTAAATTTTTCTTTGTTACACAGTTACTTAATGTAATGAGTCACTTTTTCTTTTTTTGTATGAATAACAGTACATTTCACTAGCCAGCATCTGTTGTTAAATCCTAAACACATGAACCTTCATGAAACTGACCAGAGACACAGCCACATTTGTTCAATTTCTTGTGTTTTATAAAAAAGATTTAGTCCTTCATCTGCAATCTGCTATAGTAAATAACTGGACTCAAAATAAACCGACACTTTATTATTATGCTTCTATTACCAGACTTCACACAGCACACTCTTTTCGGCTTGGTTGGGCAATTGAGCAATGTAAAGGATCAGTGATCACCATGTTTGCTTTTTGCTGCGATAAACTCTGCCTCCCAGTTACCCTAAACTGGGCTGATTAAATTTAAACAAAACATGCAAGACGAAATATATTCTTTTAACTTTTGTTCAGTTATTTTCACTTGATTGCATAATTTCTTACTCGGTAGCTAGCACCAGAACATACGTGTGCACGCTGTTACACCAACAGCAGCAGGCAAGGTCTTTGCGAAAAAAGACAATAATTATGTGAAATAATGCAATTTTTTAAGTTGGTGGGAATAAGCTTCTGTAGTAAAGAAAATCAATATATTTTTAAATAACATAGATATTTTTACTTTAATAAAATAAGTATTACATTACTTTAAAAAGTATTCTGACTATATAATGCATGCTGCTTTTAACAGAATACCCCCAAGACTGGTGCCAGCTTGAGTGTATCTCATAGGTAAACATGTGAACACCATTCCTTCCTTTGAGTTTTGTGGAGTTACAGTCATTAAGCCTCTGTGTACTCTGCAAATAACATGCAATACCCAGAATTATAAACATTTGCTCGAATATTTACTTTTTTTATATTTAAATCATCTTTTTTGGTTAATTTGAGAGACTTATTATGCATATGTGCATTTTAGGAGTAAAATGGTTTTCAACTTGCCTATTTAATATTTCCATGAGTATCAACTCACTTTTGACAAAAGTACCAACTATTCATTTGAAAACACAATTAGGCTTTAAATATAAATAAGGTTGGTTTTGAGTACCAATCCCCAAGTCCAAGCCCATTTTAAATCTGTATGTAGTCTGGATGGCTTCAAAATGGACATTTATCATTGGCAGAAGAGAATTGTGATATTCTGTAATTATGTAAAAAGTAAAACAAAAATTGTGAGACTGTTTTTCGTATTACTTAAAAACAACTTAATTTATTAGATTACAGATCTTCAAACATAACTTTCTATTGAACCTTTGTTGAATCGTACACAGCTTCCTTTTCTCTGGTTGTTCTGGTTTATATGGTATGAAGAAAAGGTCACCAAGACACAAAAGTATCAGTTTATCAGAAACTATATGAGAAAAAAAAAGAAAAAGAAAAAAGAAACATGACGCAGATCATGTTATGGAGCAAATCTACTATTAATAGAATTTACCACAGAATAAGAAAACAGTCACAAAGTGCTGAAGTGTCCAACTAAAGCACAGGAACGTTTTGAGGTCCAACCTGAAGTGTCAAAGGAGAAATGGGTTATCATTTCATTTTTGACTAACAAAGCTTGCATCCACATTCCACAATATCGGAACTGAAGGTTTATCAACAAACTATATACCAGTATGACTGGTCTCTGGAACACAAACAAGTATGCAGATAACAGGTGGGACCACAAGGACCAAGTGCAATTCAAGTAAACTGTAAATAACTTTCATGTAATGAAACAAGCATCTCTCGAGATGTCTGGGGTGGTGGGGTGCACAACACACCAAACTGTCAGGCTACAGTGGAGGAACACGCTACACACTGGTAACAAAATGTAAATTAATCTAATCAGCTATAGGCATGCTAATTTAACTGTAATATAAACAAAATTACCTCCAATCTAACAAAACACTGCCTTAAAAGCACACACTGTGATCATTTTAAGGAAATAAAAACAATATGTAACAAAATATTTCCAAGCTGCTACTTCCTCTCAGAAAGGTGATCTGTTCTGCATACGTGAAGGCCACAAAACTGTGTGTTATGCCATAACACAAACAAGGAAACGATATCTAACAATCTGAGATGAACTGGACATGGACCAAAGGCTGCAGACAAAAACAACAACATTCAACACTAGAAGAATCAGGGACTGAAAACACCGGGGCTTCTTATATTTCAAGAAAAAAAAATACAAGTCAAGTGGGAAATGAAACAGAACACTGGACAGCAATGTCAAAGTGAAGCTGTCAGACAGTACAATCTAATGGCTAAAAAGCTCACGACTGACTCACTGTGAGACAATGACTAAATGACTTAAAACAGTTCCAAATGTACAAAAACAAATATTAAGTCAATCAATTTTAGCTATTGAATAAAGTTATATATAAAAGTATAAATACTTATATAAATACTTATATAAATACTTATATATATATATATATATATATATATATATATATATATATATATATATATATATATATATATATATATATAAGTATAAATGTAGTTGTGGAATGCTGTCAGTTGAAACTTTTTAATATTTCATTAATATTTTTTCTAGATTCCAAGTTATCATCAAAAGTTATCATCAAAAACTGTGGTTAGGAAACAGTGCAGCATCTCACCACTATAAAATTAATTAAGTAGGTCTGACTATGCAATGTTACTAACTTGATCCTACTTTATATACAGGGCCTTGGAGGTTTTCACATTTTATTACCATACAACTTTGATTCAAAGTGGATCTAATTAGGCTTTCCTGACACTGATCAACAAAAAAATACTTTTTAATGTCAAAGTGAAAAATCTATATGGATTACAAAAGTAAAACACAAAATAATTAATCACATAAGTATTCAAAGTCAGTATTTAGTAGATGCACCTTTAGCAGCAAAATGTTATATTGTATATATGATATTATATACATGATATTATATACATATATAATATATATATATATATACACACATACTGTATGTATATAATATATATATATATATATATATATATATATATATATATAGTATACATATAGTATACATATATTACATATATACAAACATTAATCACATAAATGTATGTAATTAATCATGATTAATTGCATCCAACATTATAAAATGTAATTATAAAATTAATATATAAATCATGAAGTAAACACTCTGAACCACAAATTTATTGTAGAATCAACACAAACAAATTTAAATAAATCAATGGCATATTTTAAATTTAAACAATGACCTTAAACCTACACTTTTAACAAAATATTACTTGAGCGAGTACATACAACCTGATTTTGAATGCCTTTCTAAAAGAACTTCGTCCTTTCGTTCAGATGTTTAATTTGTATAATGTATTGTGCCTTCTGAAAGCATAGTGCTGAGTAGCTGTTTGGCCCTATGGCCCTCTGCATCTCCAGACTCACCATTACAATATTATTGTTTCATAATGTTAAAAAAAAACAAAAGCCACCCTGGCTAAGGCACTGCGACCAAATTTTTTAATGCATCAAACAGACCTCTTTAACTGCAAAAATATACATATCCATATATACACATACATATACATTGTGGTCTATGGCCGGCTTGTCATCCCAGCCAATACCCCCAGGCCGCCAGATGGAGCTCTCCCTGCAGCATGGAGGTGCCCCGGATACCAGCAGGGAATCATGGACGATGGAGTTTTCCTTTACAGCCCTGCTGGATACCACAGGGGCCCAGAGAGCCGTTTGTGCCCTATAACCTGGACCTGCATCTTAGTCACAGCAACAGGGGAGATGACGTACTTCCGGGACTTTTTATCAGACCCGGAAGTGATAAGGAGTCACTTGGACTGAAGGATGGGAAACACTTCCGGGTCAGGGACTATAAAAGACTGGGAAAACACCAGAGCATTGAGCTGAGTTGGGTGGAAGGGTGGCAACGCATCTGGGAGTGGTGGATTGGTTTATTGTATTGGAGAATTGTTTATTTATACGAGTATTGTGGAGAGGAGGGTGCTTTGTGCATTGTTGATTATTAATGAAGTCAACTATTGGACTTTTACCTGGTGTCTGACGTATTGTCCGGGGGTACAAGAGGACGATAGCACCCTCTATCTGTCACAACATATATACACATACATATATATATCTGTCTGTTACAAAAAAAATCTTGAGACGAGACAAGACTATTTCCAAGATATTTTTTCAAGTCCCAAAAGACGAGAGTATTGCCAAGATATTTTATCAAATCCTGCCCTCCTCTCAACCATTTACGGTTAATGGACCATGCCCACGGTCCTCTCACCTCTCATTCATGTGAATGCTTTTGTCAGGCACAGTTCCTGTGCTCTCAACTCTTATAAATTTTTATGTTTTTCTCACTTTAAGTTCCCAATAAAAGAAGACTTATTATGTCCAAATCTTAATGAAGAATTTTATCCCAAAGGGTTATCAACAGAAGAAATGAGCACACGGGCAATCCTAGCACTGAGAATCGATGAAGTCAAACAAATTTACGTGAAAATTGTCGATCGGTTACACGGCAAATTGGTTAAATGCGTATCAATATGCTGAAACAGTTGGTGGTGATTGTGCGGAAGATGAAGACATCAACTTACAATACCCCGTAGAATATCTATAACCGTTAACACCGTCCAGTCTTCCACCAGGAAGAATTACTATTGAAAGAAGGGTGTATTGTAATGTTAATTGGTAATTTATGTATGAGTGATGGGCTATTCATTATTACAAGATTAGTTGTATTCAAAATTGGTTGAACAATTCTGACATGTAGTACATCTTCCACGGAATACATTAGACACCAAAGGAGGTCTTGATATGCCATTCGTATTAAAACATTTATAGTTTTCCGTCAGAATAGCTTTTGCTATGACAATTAACAAATCACAGGGACAAACATTTGAAAAAGTCGGTTTATTTATTAGAAAGAAACAATATTCACTCATGGGTAGTTATAAATTGCGTTGTTACGATTTAACTACAAACACGGAATCAAAATTCAAAGTGATATTGATGAAAAGTTAATTCCAAATATTGTTTTAACTGAAGTTTTACAGTAAAAGTGTAAGTTTAAAAAGTATTTGCGTGTTTATTTCAAAGCCAAACAGAATGAAAACGTATAACACAATGAATACCTCTAACACAACATGAAAAATTTTTTTTTCAATTTATTACGTTTTACTATTTTTTACTATGGTTAATTACTAGCTGTAATGCATATGTAACGATTCCCATGAAAATAACAATCTGTTTAAATTGTACATACGCTTCCCCATATATGTACAGACAGGACGGTAAAAGTAGGTTAACAAATGCTCGTATGGAAAAGATGTGCAGGTTATGATTGCTACACTCAAGCACACTTCAATAATAAAAATAAGGACAAAGACGACATATAATACAATAATTAATCTACTGTATACTAATAAAAGGCAAAGCCCTCCCTCCCTCCCTCCCTCACTCACTCAAATTCTCCAAGTTCCCGTGTGGGTGGAAGGCGAAATTCTACGCGTAATGGTCATAACTGGAACCTATTTTTCTCCATATACTGTAATGGACGTTAGCTCGACAGCCGTGGCTTTGCGGAGCTGCGTGTGACATCATCACACCTCCCACGTAATCACATGAACTGACTGTGACCACAGTACGTAGAAAAGAAGGAAGAGCTCCCAACAATAAAACAGCAGAGAACCCGTGGATTAAATAAAAAGGCTGCTTAGTTGGCGAAGCAAGGAAAAACGACGGCCTTATATGGCGTTTGTTTATAAAACAGAGGAGAAGCTGTGTAAAGGCTGCTTCACAAAAAAACAGCGGAGCACCTTATATGGGCGGGCAGGCAGCCAAAGAAGGGAATCAATAAATAACTATAATCGTAATAAAGGAACAAAAAAATCGTGGAGAACCTGCAAATTCAATAAAGGAAATGGGTACTTGAACAGTAAACTAAGTCTAAAATAGCTACACAATAACTACAACAATCGTAATAAACGAACAATAAAACAGTAGAGAACAGCGAAGTAAGGAGAATAAAACAGCGAAAAAGCTGTGTAAAGGCTGCCTCACAAAAAAACAGCGGAGTGCCTTATATGGGCAGGTAGTCAGCCAAAGAAAGGAATCAATAAATAACTATAATCGTAATAAAGGAACAAAAAAATAGCGGAGAGCCCGCGGATTAAATAAAGGAAATGGGTATCTGAACAGTAAACCAAGTCTAAAATAGCTACACAATAACTATAACAATCGTAATAAACGAACAATAAAACAGTAGAGAACCGCAAAGCAAGGAGAAAGGACGGACTTATATGGCGTTCGTTTATAACGCAGCGAAGAAGCTGTGTAAAGGCTGCTTCACAAAAATACTGCGGAGTGCCTTATATGGGCAGGCAGTCAGGCAAAGAAAGGGAATCAAATAACTATAATCATAATAAACGAACAAAACAACAGCAGAAAAACCGCGGATTAAATAAAGGACATGGGTACCTGAAGAGTAAACTAAGTGTAAAATACCTACACAATAAGTATAACAATCGTAATAAATGAACAATAAAACAGCGGAGAACCTGTGGATTAAATAAAAAGGCTGCTTTATTGGCGAAGCAAGGAAAAAGGACTTTCTTATATGTCGTTCGTTTATAAAACAGTGCAGAAGCTGTGAGAAGGCTGCTTCCTTGGCGAAGCAAGGAAAAGAATGAACACACCGTAGCGAAGAATGGCCTTATATGGGCAGGCAGTCAATTACATGGGAGGCGTGCTGAGTAGCGCAGCAGCCTTACTTATGAATATGCTAAGCACATTCCTTCACCCGCGAATATATTTTACACCTTTGGAGAACCGACAATGCCTCTTAAACATCTTAGATTCACAGGTGACAATTTGAGTAGTGGACACTTTGATGTTTATGAATATTTAAACTCTCAAAAGCTGGATGTGAAGTTATCGATGAAACCGGTTGTATGCTTACAACGCTTGACAGAGGGCGAATGTCACTTCAACACAAGTCCTGCAAATACTAACATCATTGAAACAAACCATGAAACTCAAAACGATTATGACAGCAGCAATCCAAGCTGTGAGATTTGTGACAATATTGCTTTTCACATGGCCAACTGTACGTTGCGTGCTCAAGAGTAAGCTCAGCGCACAACTTGGTCATATTACAACCGGAGGGCTGACCTGACAACGTGGCATACAAAGCGATCCTTAACAAATAATTATTGGTATATTTTCCCTCAGTTTAAAAAGGTTTAATTTTCTTCTTAATAAAAATTTTAAGGCAGTACTTCGCTGCTGCGAAGCGCAGGTATTTTGCTATATATATATATATATACATATACATATATATATATATATATGACTGCAACACTCATAACAGTGAGAAAACAATTACATTGATTACATTGACAATCACGTTACATTATTTTCAAAATGTTTCCTTTTCTTTTTCATTACTTCTTTAACACACTACTTCTCCGCTGCAAAGTGCAGGTATTTTGCTATATATGTATATGTATATATATATATATATATGTGTGTGTGTATGTATATATATGTTTATATGCGTGTGTGTATATATGTTTATATGCCAGCAACACTCATGACAATGACAAAACAATTACATCGTCAATCATGTTACGTTATTATTAAAATGTTTCCTTTCCTTTTTCATTACTTCTTTAACACACTACTTCTCTTCTGCGAAGCGCGGGTATTTTGCTAGTACTCACATAATAGTACTCACAACTGTAGACCTACTTTTGCCCACCCCGTATGTGTGTGTGTGTGTATATATATATATATATATATATATATATATATATATATATATATAGCATTTCTTTCAGTTACTGCGCCCATGAGCACCTATTTCTTTTCCTTTTATTGAGTACTTAGAATCCCAACTTCTCTTCTAGACTCTCTCAAATCTATTGCATTGATAGCATTGTTTCACACATAAATATACTATACATACACACACACCGATATATGCTTGTGGATAAGCCCATCAGCGGATAAGTCGATACTCAAGTTATTAACCAAAACACCAGGTAAAATGACTAACCTGCAGATAAGCCGATTGTGAAACTGTCGGAAGTGACATTGTGAGACAGTGGAAGGGAAAAGTGACAAAGTTTCATCCACTGTGTAATAATGGTCATTCTAACTGGAACTAGAAGCAGCTAGTGCATTTCTTTCATTATGCTATTTCTTTAAAATTAGTTCTATCCCACATCATCCTTGCTTCTTCCCCCATTTTGAATCTTGTACCATAATAAACTGTTCTTTTCTTGTTTAATTGTATTCTCTGGCTCACTTGTTTTCCTTTCCTTCAATCATGAAGAAATCACTACAATACTGTTCCTTACACCAAGTATCTATTTTTGCACTTGTTTATAAACTTACACACACACATTCTCAGCTTCAATGTAAAGTGGTTCAAATAGTTGTACATTCCAACTTTCTGCGCTGCTCTTTTGTGTTGGAGTCTCAGCTCTACTTTGGTGAAAGCGTGACAAAGGAGGGGATAAGATAGGAGCAATATCAAACCTGTGTAACTAGCAAGCAACCTGTTATTATCCATGTCTTTGTTTAAGAAATTTGAACTTATTTTTTCTACTACTGCTAAAAAGTGTCACAATCTTAGCTAGTTGCATTGCTTATCTTATGTTGCTAACATTTTCTAGTCACATTCTATTCACATAGAAATGTGGCATCAGCTTTCAGGGTTTCTGTTTTTTTTTTTTTTAATGCCTAGATGCCACCTTTGTAACGTGCTTTCTCTGTGCTCCATAAGGGCTGATGTAGTTGTTGCCGACAGTTCTTGTGTTCTTTTTCATGACTATTTAATTGGATTCCTTTGCCCTTTTTTAATTCGCTATTGGATTTTGATGTCCTCTTAATAAGTGGTGGTTTAGGGCTTGCTCTGGTTTCATTAGGCCTAACAGGGGAAGAAAACCCTTGCAGCCTAATCAGGGAACCTATTAGTTTCCTTCCTTCCGGTTTGGTTAATGCTAAGGTTAGTTCAAATTAGATCATATGCTGTTTTTCATCACCATTTTAATTCAAGCAAAAAATGATTCACCGACATGATTTTATATTTAACTTCTGACATTAACAATACTAGCAATTAAGAGATCTGTGGT
Organism: Polypterus senegalus; assembly: GCF_016835505.1. NCBI lineage: Eukaryota > Metazoa > Chordata > Cladistia > Polypteriformes > Polypteridae > Polypterus > Polypterus senegalus. The sequence goes on from NC_053168.1 coordinate 114,459,686, forward strand.
TATGGAATCCTTTGCATTTGTTGACAGCTATTCAGATATATGGAGATCAAACCTGCAAAGCCGAAAACTAAGATATTAAGGGAGCTAGAAGTTATTTCTTGTGACTCTGCAAGTGGCATTGGCATGATATGCCTCTTAAAAGTACCTAGATTACTTGAATGATTTCAGCTTATGCTAAAAAATTGACAAACCCCAATGGCTATAATATTTAAAGGGAACATCTAAGGTATTTTAACTTCACAGTCCATTTGCTTTATTCCCGAATCAGGAGGTGGTTAGTTACTTTGTTTCAATCTCTAGTTTGTCTGGTCGTATTTTACACAGCAAACCTTCAAGCAAATCAGAAGTAAAAAACACCATGTGGTTGTGTCTTGGACTTCTTTTTTCTCTTGGGGAAAAATCATGATAGGCCGAAAGGAGGTGTGCTTATGTACCCACTGCATTTGCAACTATGCATTTCATTTACCAGATACAGCACTGTGAACAGAATGCCTGTTATCTGACGTCTTACTTTGCATGCAACATAAAGGATGTGTTTCATCTGGGTGTCTGTACAGAAGGTAGGAGTGGAGGCATATAGTGATGTTTCAATTTCACTCAAAAAGTGCACATATGTATGATGTTGTGCATTTACTCTCTGGCAATGTATTATACTTATCACCTCAAAAAATTAGTTTATGTTAAATCACACATGTACAGTTATTAAGTCTGAAAATGTGTGTTAATAATGTTCACTTTGGAATGTCTGGGTAATATTTACTACATAGTAACAAAGTTAATGTGCCTCCAATGCCAGTATCATTCCTGAAGTGAAAGGGCGCCCACCTGCGCAAGGCACTCCTGTAGTTGCACTAGACAATCATTTCTCATCAACTCTCTGTATGTGGTTTGATCTACACAAAAACAAGTGAATTTAAACCTTTTTTTTAAAAAAACACAGTCAGCTGCTTTCCAATTGTGAGAGAAATAAGGAGGCTTTGATGCTGAATAAGTACCAGGATTGATCTTACTGAATGGTACGAGGTGTTCTATTTAAACTTATACAGTATGTACACGTTGACCAATTATTTATATTGAGATTGCCTAATTACCGACTGAAACATATCCCATAATGCCCAGTACTGCCTGTAGTTAAATTGAACCCATGTTGGATAACACTCATAAGTTAGGCCAACCACTCCAGGGTTCGCTTGGTGTGGTACTGAGATGCCATTTTTAAAGGGTCACGATGCAGTTGTTTTGGTCTGCATTAGAGTGTGATTGGCACATTCACATCTACCTAAACAAACTACGTAGACTATGGGAGAAATGATTTAGAGGTCAAAAAATACACTTCAAACAAACTGTGTGTGAAAACACATTTAATTCCTACAGAACCTAGGAACCATTGTTGATAAAGTTAGTTAAAGCAACAAAATACTGTATACTGTAGCTAAATAATTTATGAAAATCTGTTAGTTTACTAAAACAATTAGAATACAACATTGAAACTATATATAGGAGTTTTGAATGTAATGTAAGAGTTACGAAATTAAAAAAAAAAAAACACTATCTCGAGTAACACATCGCTCAAAGTAGGTTTCTGCTCAGCAGCTGACACTTAAAATTAATAGGTGTAACACTGCATACTTTATTTATATTTGGTCAACAGTTGTGCGAACATACATTTCACTTAATAACCAGTAAACATTAAAACTACTATATTTAAATGCTGAAAATGAAATACTGTATGGTGTATCTGCCATATGTTTTTTCAGTCATGTTTACACCTAAGTCACAGCATAATACTTTAACATTTCCATAATTGTAAGTTGCTGAAGTAAAGCTTTCCATGTGCTTTTATTTTTGGTTGAAAATGGAATTGTTAGATTTAGTCTGTCTCTACCTTTTGTTAGTAGGTTAAAGATCTCCGCACCTTCTTACAAAAATTAGAATTTTACCATTCATGCAGTGTGTAATGTCTGAAAAGAAGAACTGGAGAATCCATGTCAAGAAGTTTGGGTCAAGTTAGTACATCCTTCGTATTTAAAAAGGGAATTACTCAGCTTCAATAACGCAGCTGAGAATGGACAATTACAAAAGGAAGTCCAACTTTTTTGTGATATTCATAGAATGAATTAGTTAAATACATGCATGTGCGTAAAAAGCAGTCTAAAGGAACAGAAGCCTCAAACACAGAGCATTTGAAAATAATTGGATCCACCAGGTATTTCAAAATAATGTCACAGAATTATTCTCACAAAATTATGTAGATTTAGTGAACACTAACTCAGAAAAATTTAAACAGCTTATTTGTCACCAACATGAGCCTCTAACAAATAGTCTTATGAGGAGGAAATCTGAATGCCTAAGCAGTCTGCATATTCCACATTTTTTGGTCTTTAATATATATAATGGATTCAGAAAGTATTCAGACCCATGAACTTCTTGCCCACTGATATGTTGCAGCCATTTGCAAAAAAAATCATTCCATTTCATTTATAATCTTTGTCTAAGAACCATCAATACCCCAGAATGACAAAGCAAAACAGGATTTCAGATATTTTTGAAAATGTATTAAAAATAAACAACTGAAATATCACAGTGATAACAAGTATTCAGACCCTTGTACTTAGTTCTCTGTTGAAGCAAATTTAGCAGCAATTCCTGTCTGGAATCTTCTTCAGTATGTTTTTCACACATGGAGTTGTGGATTTTCTACCATTCTCCTCAGCAGATCCTCCTGGGCTCGGTCAGATTGGATAGAGTCAGCTGGTGGACAGTTATTTTCAGGGCTCTCCAGAGAATTTGCCTGTCTCTGTCTGGAACACTCAAGAACATTCACAGTTATCTCTAAGCCGATCCTATGTTATCTTTGCTTTGTGCTTAGGGTCTTTTTCTATTTGAAAGGAGAACCTTCGGCCCAGTCTGAAGACCACAGTGCTCAGCAGCAAGTTTTGAATAATCATAGCTCTTTGCTGTGTTTAGCTTTCCCTCAACTCTTTCTAGTCTCTCATTCCCAGGCGCTTAAAAACAACCCCACAGCATGATGATATCACTACCATATTTTATTTATGGTATGGAGCTGGGCAAACTTAGGCCAAACAGCTCCTTCTTGGTTTCATCAAACCAAGGAGTCTTGTTCTCACAGTCTGAAAGTCCTTTATCTGCCTTTTAGCAAACTTCAAATGGGCATTCATGTCTTTTAGTGAGGAGATGCATTCACCTATGCCACTATGCCATAAAGCCCAGATCAGTGGAATGTTCCAGTGATGATTATCACTCTGGAAGCTTCTCTAGAGCTCAGCCAGTGTCTCCATCAGGCTCTTGGTCACTTCTCTTACCAAGGCCTTTCTTCCTCGACTGCTCAGTTTGGTCAAGTAGTCAGCTCTAGGAATAGTTGTGGCCAATCCTAATTTTTTCAGTGTAAGGATTATAAAGACCACTGTACTTGGAAACAGTCAGTGCCTTGATACAGTCTTGTTTCTAAACTCTGTACGTAATTCCTTCAACCTCATAGCTTGGTTTTTGCTATGATATACATTGTCAAGTTGACCTTCTAAGGAGAGATATGGGCCTTTCTTCATTATGACAAATCAGTAGAATTAACCACCACAGGTAGACTCCAAACAACACATAGAAACATCTCACTAATGATCAATAGAATGTGATGCACCTGAACCAAATTTCAAGTGTCAAAGCAAAACGTCTGAATATTGGGGTCAATGTGATATTTGAGTTTTTATTTTTGATAAATCTACAAAAATTTAAAATATCCTGATGTCACTTAGTCATTCTGGGGTATTAAAATTTGCTTGACAAGGAGAAAAATTAATATAAAAGGTTTTAGCACAAGGCTGCAACATAAACTTTGTAAAAAAGTGAAGGGGTGTGAATACTTTCTGGAGGCACTTTATATTAATTTACTTTGTGTGTACTTATTTGTTTGCACTCAACACTGCCAGGTTAAGATTTGGCAGCCAATGATCCTGACTTGCATTAAGCAGATTAGAGAACAGAACGGTAGTGTAGTGGCAGCACTGCTGCCTCATAACAAGGTAGTCAGGGTTCATATTCAGGGTGTTCCCTACATGGAGTTTACATGTCCACCTGGGCTTCCTCCCAATGTCCAAAGACATGCAGGTTAGGTGAAGTGGTGCTGTTAAATTGACCTTGGTGTGGGTGTGTAACTGTGTTCATCCTGTGATAGACTGGCACCCTGTCCAAGGATTGTCCCTGCTTTGTGCCCATTGCTTTCTGAAATAGAATCCAGCTTCTCCAAAACCCTGTCCTGGATAAGCAGATTAGGAAAACCGATGAATGAATGAATGTTAGAGTTAAAAGGAATCCTGACAAAAGTAAGAAAATAAATTAAGAAAAAAAAAATATTTACACTTGATTGAACTCAAAATACATAACAAAGTGCACCCTGTCATCTCTTAACTGACCTTTCTGGCTACATTGCTATTGTCATCAAACTCGTTTCTGCTCCCTTTCCTTCACAGCACAAGCCACTAGAAATTTAGCACAGTTACAAACCATACAGGAAGGAACTTGCATTATATGACAGCAAAGGCTGTATTCAGCAAGATGAATATTTCATCATCATTCCATAAACACATCAGGTTAATTTGTTAAATTCTTTAAGTTCACATGCTGTAATTGTTCTCATAATTCCCTTGTGGGATTCCGCAGGCAGATGCTGAGAAGAGCAACATCCGAACAAGTGTGTCCCCCAACCACCCCCCAGGTGGTATTCATGGTAACATTAGATCTGGAAATAAGTTAGAAACACCACAACAGAACAACACAATGCACTAATCATTAATAATATCACCAGCATTAATCATTAAGTAAGTTATTACCTTGTAAGCTAGTGAATGTGAGTGAGCAATGAGGAATTTTCAAAAGATATCTCTTACAGGTTAGATATGGGAGTTATCACTTTATATTTTAAATATACTGTATACAGAACATATGAATATGTTTAGTGCAGACAGGCTATTTAAGCCTCAGATCTTTAGGGCTGTCCCATCACTCAATAAATTTATGCACAGACAATAATCCAGAATTCGGTAGTCATAACGAAACAGATTGACATGGTGAATAAGTACCAGCTTGAAGCTTTATTCTACACCATACCACAATACTAGATCATTTTGTTCCATAAACTTCTAGGACGGCAAACCATGGATCCCAAGTGCTAAAAGGGATGCAACCTTACATTTAACCATTGACTTAACCAAAATGCTTTTATCTGCTTGCATAACATGAAGGCCTTTTACTTTTCTACACTTCACTTGGTCAACATAATAAAAGTAAATTTGTGGTATGATTGAAATACAGAAGAAATGCATCTTTTTGTAAATTAAGATACTTTATTTTTTATGCATTCCTAACATGTTGTTATTTGCATCTATCACTATTCACCTTATAGTTTATTTTAGAAGACAACAAAAAGGACATAGCATCACAAGAAAAAGTCCAGAGAAGAGTGACTTGACGGATTTCAGACCTACAGGGGATGAGGTTTAAGGAAAGATTAAAAAAGCTGAGCCTTTTCAGTTTAATCCTCGACTACTCGCACCTTTTCTTATCTCATAAGTACTTGTGCGGTGTACTTTATGCACCAGTGTTAAAATGGCTATTTATATGCAGGCCGTGAGATTGTAATATAAATTATTGCAATAATTTTAAATTGTACATGTTTTTAATGTAATTTAATACCATATTACTGAATAGTATGACACAGTCTAGGAGTATCTGAAAATAAACCTGATCCACATCTCCAGTGCTCGTTTGTCACTGGTCACATTTCATCCACTGCAGGATTTGCACATTTATCACAATTCATGTCAGTTGTTGAATGTTCTTTGTAGACAAAGGCATTGCAAGAAGAACATCTAATCGTTGACATACCATATGTAAGTACCCACATTGTGTACCAAATGCACCATATGGAACTTGTGAATATGCATCCACTCATAAAACCTGCTGGGGACACACTGGAGAGAAACCATTGCGACATGGTACAGTACTTGTAGTGAATCAAGCCAAGGATAGATGGCAGATGCTGCTGAAAGGTTCAAGTAAAAGGATGTTGGACAAAAATAATTTGGACTGGTATACAAAATACACCAGCGCAAGTAGGTAAGGGATAAGGATAAGAAGATTAGGAGGAGACATGACTAAAGTGTTTAAAATTAGGAAGGGAATTGGTACAGTGGATCCCAGTTGTTATTTTAAAATGAGTTCATCAAAAACACAAGAACACAACTTGAAACTTAAGGGGAAATTTTACATAAACATTTACAACGTTTTTCTTTACGCTGGGAACCATAGGCAAATGGAATAAGTTACCAAGAACTGTGGTAGACAGGAGAACTTTAGGGACTTTCAAAATTTGATTGGATGTTATTTTGTAAGAATTAAGTGGATAGGACTGGCAAGCTTTGTTGGGTTGAATGGCCTGTACTCGATTGTTCTAATGTTCTAAAGATGGCAGCTGAAGAAAATATACTACAGTTTTTCCACCTTAAATTCTGCAATGCTTTCACCCACATATTTATTTTATTCCTGTTTAGAGTATAGCCGGAGTCACATGAGACCAAAGAAAATCCTTGAAGCTTTAAGTCACAATAGAGGAACCACCTATGTAGGTAAAACTCATACATTCACACTATACACTCATGCACACATGTCCACAATGCTGAACAATCAGTTTTCAAAACATTAAAAAAATATATATATATTTACAACAACACAAGACAGATATATGACTAAAGATACTTTCCATGGCCACAAGTCTAAAAAAAAAAAAAGCCCTCTAAAAAGATTTCAAATATTAATAAAGATACTCTTGAACCAGAGTGAAATGTATTAGTCACAGAATCATGACACCTGCATACTCCTTGTGATTATGTTATCCGTAAAAAAAAAAAAAAAATGACTGTACAAGACTAAAAGGAGGTAACACTGAACAACCTATTTTTTTTTAAGACATTTTGCTTCCTGGAAAATTTTGGTGACGGCTTAAAGCTGAATGCAAATATTTCAGATTGACAACTTATTCAAGCATGTTTAATCACTTAATGATGATGATACATTGCATCAGTTGAGTGAAAAATGTTTTGCTGCTTATTTTTATTTGTTATCAACATCTAATGCTTCTCATTTCCATGTCCAACAAAAGTCAGCCCACATTAACGGATTCCACTTGCCCCGATATGGCTTTTCCATCACTGCAATGATCTGGTTAAAGCTTTCACAATGTCTGTCACTGACTCCAAGTGTGAATGTGTAAAATGACTCTTTAGTGACATGTTGTACTTCATAGTTTTGTACGCTTGAGGCATGTTGGTAATCAGCTGAACACAGTTTGGTGCTCTGTAGTTACCAAGAAAAATCTCAACAACATTGCCTTCCATGCAATATCCTCCGGTTCCACAAGGTGATCTTTGAACTTCTTGCCATTGATGACTTGGTGTCTTAAGCTGTCAACCAACAAAAGTGCCTTCCTTGATCTTGGCATCGGTTACTCATCTCAAATAGACAAATCCTTCTCCTTCCTTGTTCATAGCTTTCATAAAATTTTTCATCAGTCCAAGTTTTATATTAGGACACAAAAATATCTTTATATGCGACACCTTTCTGCCCTGGAAAGAAATCTTTTTAAATATAAGGAGATTTTTTAAGCATGCCTGTACCATTTGCAAATGAAACAACAGAACAGGATATCCAAGCTGCATTCCTAGTAGCAGGGCCACCTTTTATAGATCATCACAGATGTTTCAGTTGTAGATTTTGTACTGTATATGTATTCTTTTATGCAAAAATCACAAAAATAAGTGAGTGCAATAAAAAGTTATGTGACAGGAATATTTAAGTTGATTTTTGTGATCAACAGGCCAAATGTGTTCATATTTGCTAACTACATTCAGTGCACTGTAATAAATTGCAGATGTCTATAAAGGGGATGCTTTTATCTTGAGGATACCATGCAAGATGCAGCTTTTTGATTTTATTTTGTTCATCTCTAGACATTACAAAATAGCAATGACTTTTCTTGTTTAGGCATGTGTGGATTGAGGGTCCCTGCCACCCAAATGAAATAGAGCTGAATAAGATAATCATATTGGTACTTGTAATGCACGTGCCTGATATTTTTTCTTTAAATAAACAGAAATGCTTCTAGTAGGCCTTTTCAAAGACTTTGATACAAAAACTGTATATCCCCCACTAAAAGTGAGAAAAAAATGAGCACTTTTTGTATGCACTGTGTCTAAGAAAAAGAAAAGTGACATTTCAATGGATGGTCTTCTTGAATATTTAGGATTTTTGTCCTTTACAAATCTTTTTCTTAACAAGTAGTAACCCTCTATTTGAGAGGATACTCTTTAACATCAAATTAAAGGGCAAACTCGGTGTAGACGCCATTGTCAAATTTTTTAAAAACATACTCGGATCAGAATTTTACTCCACTGCAATCCCATAAAATGAAACATCATCTAGTAAGAGTTATTCTACTTTATTCATCATAAAACATGGTTGTAGAAAGAAAATGAACATGCCAAAGGCCTACCACAATCTACCACAAGATTTCCATGCTACAATCACAACACACAGCTTAACTTGTGCTCCAATACTACTGAATTCAAGCATGTCCATCAGCACCTAAAGCACATTACTTTCCATTTACTAAAAGGAGAGTGTAAGTGAGATGGGTTACACATGGTGATTACAATGCAGACATTAGGGGTTTGAGCAAAAGGCATGTATGTGTTAAGTTGTCTGTACCAATGGCTCTGTAACCTCATAAAACATTAATGATTTCAAAATGTGAGCTTATTGAAGCAGGGCAGAATATCTAACTCACTGATCCCTTTTGTCTTCCTTATATCATGTGAGATTTCTTACAAAATTTTGAATCCCCCTGAATGTCTACAATTATCACATTCTACCAATCACTGCAATTATTTTCTTACTAACAGAAATGATTTTATTTATCCATCCGTTCATTCATTTGTATTTCAACCTGCTTATCAAGTTCATGCTCACTGGAATCCATTGTTATTGTCTGTCCTGACAAATGCTTGCCCTGGATCGACCATCAGTCTATGACAGTGAACCTTCACTCACACTCCATTAATTCAGAGCTTCGCAACACCCTAACATTGCATGTCTTTAAGATACCCAATAAGAAGTTTATAAAGGCTTACCGTCTTGGTTCCAGAGAGTTTACGTCAATGATTTTCTCAAATGAACTCACAAAGACTTCCAGCCACTGCTGCAGGTAATTCAAGTCTTTCTGTAGGGGACAAAAAAAAAAAAGGAAAAAAATATGTTCAGTACATTATGAAAGTATTATGTGCCTTCATCACCATAATATACATCAGAGGTGTTCACTGGGAAGAGGGGAAAAACATCCTGGCAGCAATGACCTCTAACATTAAGACAGCATTATCTGAATATCACATCAAATAGAAGATTTCAAACAGTTTGAATAAGGCCAGTATTAATATTAGTCTTTAATCTAAAAATGCCCCACAGAAGACTTTAAATCAGAATATTCAACTCATCTGGGAACACAGCTTGTTTTAAGAGAAAATTCACATAAATATTGATAAAACTGAAAGGGTGCCTCTTTTATCCACATTTGCTAATTAATAATGTGACCTAAATGCAAGAATTCTGAGTAATAAAGCAGAGATCAAATGTGTTTATTTTGGCGACAGTTCTCATACTAACCAAAAAACATTTTGAAAAACAGGAAAACATCAGACACTTCCTTTTGTATGCCTCGAGTGCTGGCAGGGCAAACAGAAATCTTCAGATGTTGTCTATGCATTCAATAAAATGCAGTGACTCATTAGGCTTCTCTGGGGTAGAGATTGACCCGTAAAGCTAAGAAAGGGGCGAGATTGTCCCTTAATACGCAAAGCATTTAAGATTTAGACTGCAATGCACTATTGAAAATATCTGTATGCTTCACTTTGAACTAGAGGCTGTTGTTGGTTAAAACTCTACAAAGTAATTTTCTTCAAAATGGCACAGTAAGAAATGATACATTAAGGATTTCTAAGCCATACATCTCAAGCTATATTTTTGTAAATGATGTTATTTGAAGAAAATAGTATTCCATTCAACCAAGTCAAACTTCACAAACCAGAATGCTACACCCACCCGTGAGAGAGATAGAGAGGAGAGCCAACAAGAGCAAATCTTTCAAAATAACAAACAAGGCAGAATATCCTTTCCCTGATAAAAATGCTTATTCTAATTTTTTTTAATTAGAAACTTTCCACATTTTAAAAATGTTTAAGCCAAAATTAGATTTTTTTCCTTTTCAAACAGGATAAAATATCAGTTACCCACTGTCTTATAACAGGCGGTGTGGGATTCTTCAAGTTGAGCAAGACATGTCTACGTGCAAGTAGCAGTTAACAGTTTGTTTGTCCTTCTCCACATTAAGCCCATCTGGGAGTGCACCAAACACAGCTGTTAATGGGTTAAGAGTGATTGTGACACCAAGGCTATCTGACAGGTATTCAAAGATTTTTTTCCAGAATGATGTAAATATGGCACATGCCCAAAACATGTGGCCCTGTGAGGCTACAGGTAGATTGCAACGTTCACAGGTTGGATCTTGACCTGGATACATTTTGGACAATTTTAAATGAGATAAATGTGTTTGACAAAAAAGACCTCAAGTTGAATGGTTGAATGCTTTGCATATATAGCGCTAGAGTATCCACTACTTTTTTGAGATATTAAGTGAAAGATCCTCTCCCACCATACCCTAGAATCTTTGAAAGGAAGGAACTTAAAATGTTTTTAAATATTACTGAGATGCTGTCCAAGTCTGAAATTGAAATGGCTGGGAGGTGAGGTACATTGAGCAGGTTCCTTTTAGCAAAGTTTCTGATTTGAACGAAGTGCAAAAGTTGTGTTGAAATGTTAAATTTGATGCACAATTTTTTTTTTGAAATTTTATTTATTTTATTGCAATCATTCCATACAAATCAATCAATTTTTACAAAAAGTAGAATTGAGAACAAGTCGACCCCCCATCCCTGAGAGAGAGAGAACAAGGCAAACGGAGTAAAATTTAAGGCTTGTAAACATACCTAAATTGATAAGTTTGATAAGTCAATAGAGATGAACGGAGAAGAAAAAGAAATACAGAAATAACTGCTTCCTCTGTGCTTTAAGAGCTTATTTTAAAATATAACTGATTATATCCTGCCATGTTTTAAAAAAAATCTGTACAGATCCTCTGAGTATTTGATTTTTTCCAATTTCAAATAGTATAAAACATCGGTTTCCCACTGACTTAAAAAAGAAGAGTTTGGATTCTTCCAGTTTAGCAGAATAAGTCTTTGTGCCAAAAGTGCAGTAAATGCAAATTTAATGCATAATTGTTCATAAGATGCAAAGAGACTGTCTATATACAATTCTCTAATTGTTTTGATCTCAGATGTTTTTCAAAAATTAAACACTGTGTAGGTCCTGACAGGGTAGAAAAAGGTGATTACCATGTAAAGGTGTAGCAGATAAAAGCTTCTCTGCCTTAGTGTAATACATTTAAGTATTAACAGCTTTCTGTTACAAGTAATAACATTTTCTTGTGGGAGGGGGGAACAAAAACGTTTTGCCTCATTTTTTCCAGGGGTATACATAATGCTAAGGAAGTAAAGTAAAACAGAGATATTTCTCCTCTCCACCTTCTTGATTTTGGATGACACTAGAAATGACACAATGAGACTGCCTATTTTAATGATATTAAAAGAAACGGAAATTAGTAATCAATAACATAACTACCAGAGAATTTGTTTCAAACTTAGCAATCAGTAACATAACTACTACTTTTGATCACATCCTTAAGTCACAGGAATCAGGTGATGTTTACAAAGTGTACAATTAATATAAGCTACTATCGTGTCCTTTTTGTTCTTCAAGCACATATAGTTTTAATTAAACGCCAAGATTTACAAATTTTAATAAAAAAAAAACATATATAACCCTAACGATGTGAAGCTTAAGTTTAAAAATGAAAACTCCGGCTAGAAGGTTCCCTATATTTCTCAGAAAGGACTTTACATTCCTTTTCTTTATTCCAACGAAAAAAATAAAGCCAAGCCCTATTTGACATAATCAGTAGAATCACTCAGTTTTTCTTTTTTGAAATCTCTATAACTTGAGTCTTCCTTTCTCCAACAATACAGCTGCTCTCTTGAAAATAAAGGTACCAGAGAGGTTCTCTAAAGTGATACCATAAGGGAGACATTTTTATTAACTAAAAGAAGTATTCATGTGGAGGTCCCTGAAAGACCCTTTCATTTTTTTAGATCCATAACAGGCTTCATAAATAATCATGAACAGATAACAGAGTTCTCTTGCTACATACAGGACATGTACAAAATCTACATCAATACAGCAGTAGATGCTAGACATAACATTCCTAATTTATGTTGATGTTTTGCTATTAACATCGGGACAACCTGTTAAAAAATGTGTTACGAATATCAGCAAAATCCTGTGCTGCCATGGCTACATCCATAGGGTATGTTCTAAAAACACCTGCCTCCAAAATCTAGAGTATGTATGGTTTTAAACTGCTGCCAGGGTTTCAGAGAGAGAGTGCAAAAGATGTTCAACAAAAGACTTCACAGCAAGAAAAGATTAAAAGCAAAAATTACTGTTACCCATTCAGACAGTGCTCAGCCGCACAAGATAACTGAAGCTTAAAAATAAATTTGCACATTGTAATGAGCACTGTAACAGAAGAAACAGCCAGACACAAAGACACATAGACCACCACATCTAATGGGCTCCACACGTTGGAAAAGTGCCTCTGCCTGCCATTTTTGACTACTGCATCACTATATGACATAACAGCAAATAGATAAGCATTGTGGTCAATGGATATCACATGTATTAAAACACTGCGGCTATTTTGCCATGGCATGTTTGCATTTCCAGTTAAACAGTAATGTTAAATTTCTTTAGGTATTTAGACATGTAGCCATAAAGTGGACGTTGTGCAGCCTCATCTGTGCATCTACTGGTGTCATTAGGCAGATGTGTTGATCTTGGTGTTTTGAGTACTGAAATCTGCATCTCCTGTGGCTCTTCTTTATCAGCTCTTTTAACAACAGTCCTTCTGATGGAGTATTACACACCATTTATGCCAAATGCATATTTTGCATTTCATATTTCCATGACTATAGATGCCAATTCTTTCAAGCTTACATTGACTCATGCACTATCATCATGATGAAAAAACAAAGAGCAAAGATTTTTTTAACCTGCTCTTTAGAAGAAACTTGGCTAAACTTTATTATATTGAAGACTAAAAACACACTGAAGTATATTATCCAAAAAACAAAAAAAATTCCACAAATTGACTTGGATTGTTTAGTGAATTCATATTGAGTTTTGTTCTATTTATTTGATGAACTGACCGCTAGCCATTTCTGGCTTAAATGAAACACATAACCATCATATCTTTAAAATGTTTATGGAGGGCTGGTTGACTTTAAACCTGACTCTGAAAAGTAAATATAGTGACAAATACAAACAAAAAAGAAAGAATTCTCAAAGACAACTTTTAAGAGAAATTGACGGTAGATATACCCACGTCTAAAACGGCCACCTAACTGAAAAGAAGGATATTTCAGTACAAAAATAAGGACTTTCTTGGATGTCTTTCCATAGGACAACACTATCCGCCTTTAATTTTCTCTCAAGGTCTTTTAGAAATGTGTTTTGCTTTGGCAGCAGTTCATGGAAATTTCAAAGAAAATGTGTTAAGCTTAAAGGCAAACTAATAATAGCTGTAAGTCCTTCTCAAACCCGCTTACTCCAATTCAGAGGAACAGGGAGCAAGAGCTTATCTTGGCAGTACTGAGCACAATGCAAGGAAAAGGCATGGACAGAGTGCCAGTTTATCACAGGGTCCAGACACACTGGCACTGGGACCATTTAACCAAACCTGGACAGCTTCAAGAATGTAGGGTAACTGGTTTAACCAGAATAACAGCACATGGAGAACAAGCAAACTACATGCATACAACCGGGTGCTGGAGTTGTACTTACTATGCTGGATTTGTAAAGTGGCAGTGCTAACCATTGTCTACTACTGTGCCACCTTAGTTACAAATATGTTAAACATATTTACAGTAAAAAAAACCTAAAATTTCTTAAATTAAGTACATTCACCCTTACTGCTTAGGACAGCTCAACTGCCTTCAAACTAAAGAAAATTATACTCTCGATAGGAAAAACAGCATGGCATGGATGAAAAAAATTAAAAATACATATTTTTCTTAGCATGCTTTATTTTACATTCTGCTGATTGTTTTGTACAGCTCTGATGCAGTATCTCCACGGTAAGTCTGGCTTTTAGGCTAAATATGATGACATTTTAATAAATGCTTTAAAATATGAATATCAAAGTTCTTTTTAAACTGTGGAGTTTTGACACCCACATCCACTCGATGAGTGTGTGAAATCCCCCATTGTGCTGAATTGGGGAGGATTTCCCCTCAATTTCAAAAACTAATTTGAAGCCCTGCCAATACACCCATACTTTTCCTATAACCACTCATCCAGTCTTCTTCAAAACTGGACTTGGACCCATCTGCATTACAACATGTGTGGGACATTTAGGTGCCGACTACTACAGTGCACCCAATGTCCTCTACAAAGAGGTGGATGGTCACTGCCTGAATAGATATTCCACAGGATTGCACACCGCACATGAATAACTGCAGGCCAACAAACAGGTGCGTGAGTTTCCAACAACGTTTTTAACTCGAAATTATTGATATGCATGTGTAGCATCGGGCTGGACTAATAAATAAATAGTTCTTTGCTTCTGATGTTGGAATAATTTTCTACTTGTACATCACTTGTTCTACAGCATATTCAAGTTTTCCTACAACTTGAACCACCACTTCTAGGTGGAAATGAACCTTACCCAACAAAGTGTAGAAAAAAATGAATGAGCGGTCATATTTAAATAAAGAGTTTGGAAAAAAAATGTTTTCAAAAATAGAGATGGTGAAGCACTGAAAGTACAAAGACAGCCAAAGCGTTTATTTTGCATTCTTCTTCTCAGCATCTGAAAATTAAGTTTGCATTTCATATTGATTATCTAATTGTCTTTGAATGACTAAAGATGTCAAGAATAAGGCGTTCAGATGTAGTCATTTACCGGTATCACCTCTTAACCATATCATGGTTTCAATCTTGATTTTAGTAAAAAGGGCACATTTAGACTGACAATCAAACCAAGCCTGTGAACAACTTCTGCAGTGCCTCAGCAAACCATACAAACCATGACATTTCATGACAAAAATGCAGCAATACAACTGTTCTTTACTTAATAAATCCATTCTGTGGCACCAAGGAGGCACTTTAAAACAGCATTTTATAATGCTGCTGGCTAAATATTGGTGAAGGGATAATCTTGGTTTGTTTAATTAAAATGAAGTAAGGTGGCAATATGCTGAGGTAATGCAGAGCTCCAAAAGACTGGGTGTAAAGCTTGGCCTGTCTATATAAAGTTTGTCCTCTTTTACCCCAGTCAGTGCAGGTCTTTCTGGCTTCATCATAAACACATACAGATTAGAGCAACTGGGTCTATAAATATCTCTGTTAAGACTACATGGGTGTACTTTATAAATGGTACCCAATCCAAGAAACAGTTGTTAGAAAGATGGGATCACATGTATCATGTAATCTATGCTGTTTTTTTCACTGCCCTTAAAAGCTCCAGTTACTCATCTTCATAAATTTTGATTTGATTAGATGGCTTCAGACAATGGATGGATGTAAATCCACCTTAAATATGTTCCAACATTAGAAAGATTTGAAATATTGCATGTCTTTCATCTACACTCATGCAGCAAATTATTGGGAGCATCTTTACACCTGCTTAACCATGCAATTATCTAATCAGCCAATCATGTGGCAGCAGCACAATGCACAAAATCATGAAGACACAGGTCAGGAGCTTCAACTAATGCTCACATCAAATATAAAAATGGGGATAAATGTGATCTCAGTGTTTTCAACTGCAGAATAGTTGTTGGCGCCAGAGAGACTAGTTTGAGTATTTCTGTAACTGCTGATCGCCTGTGATTCTCGCTCTAGAGTTTACTCAGATTGGTGCGAGGAATAAAAATATCCAATGAGGGGTAGTTTTGTAGAGTTTAATAGCTTATTGATGAAAGAGGTCAGAGGAGAATGACTGGACTAGTTTGAGCTGACAGAAAGGCTACACAGTAACTCAGCACTCTAAGCATTCTGTACAGTTGTGGAGAACAAAAAAACATCTCAGAATCCACAACACTTCGAACCTTGTGATGGATGGGCTACAACAGCAGAAGATCACATTGGGTGTCACTCCTGTCAGCCAAGAACAGAAAGCTGAGGCTGCAGTGGGCAGACTTTCACCAAAACAGGACAGCTGAAAACTAGAAAAACAGAGATTCATCAGACCCTGACTATTTTTTCTAAGGCACACAGCTGGTGAGGTCAGAATTTGGTGCCAACAGTACAAATCCATGCACCCAATCTGTCAATAGTCCAGTCTCGTGACAGTGGTTTAATGGTGTGGGGGAATGTTCCTTGGCATATCTGGACTCATTAATACCAAACAATCATCACTTACATGCCACGGCCTATTTGAGTATTGTTGCTGACCATGTGCATCCCTTCATGGCCACAATTTACTCATCTGTCAATGGCTATTTCCAGCATGATAATGCACTATTGTCACAAAGCAAAATACATCTCAGATTGATTTCATGAACATGACAAGGAGTTTAGTGATCTTCAGTGGCCTTCCCAGTCACCAGATCTGAATCCAATAGATCACCTTTTGGATGTGGTGTAATGGGAAATTCACAGCATGAATCAAATCTGCAGAAACTTTATGATTCAGTCATGTCAACATGGATCAGAATCTCAAAGGAATGTTATGAACATCTCATGGAATCCATGCCATGAAGAACTGAGGTTGTTTGGAGAGCAAAACTATCCCTAATAATGTGATCAATGAGTGCATTATTATTCAGGGTAAAGTCTAAAATCTGCATGCATTGCTACATCAGCAATATTGAAGTGACATTATGAAGGATCAGGGATGCAGCTGTCTTGGATAAAACATAATTTGCTCAGTGCTTCCTCTTCTCACAATGCTAATTACGACACCCCCATCCCCTTGGTATGCTAAAGGCTAGTTAATTCTAGGAGTGATCTAATTAGGCCAAAATCTTTTCAACAGTACTGATGACTTGACAGTTTTTTTCACAAGAATATCTGCCACAGTGATTTTTTTTTTTTTTTTTGAAGGCCCCCCATGTTCTTCGACCCTTGCATAATCTAACAGTGTGAATCAAGACGTGCCGCTTCCTATTCCCTATGTTAATTTAAAACAGTCCTTCGAGTGACCATTTGCATCCTTCAATATTTGTGACTAAATGAAATAATTTAAGTTAACTCATAGTGTGCCTTTTCTTAAAAACTGGTAATTTATTAATAGCACCATGCTATGTATGTGGCATGGCCTGGCTTGTCTGAGGAGGAATGAACAGCATGAAAGTTTCACACTTTAAGGATGCTACTAATGATTAAATGTCTATTTGTTGTTTTTTTTTGTTAATTTTTCAGAATTGACCAAGATTAAAGTGTGGTCGAATATGAAGGATTTTTGCTTTGGTGCACTGATTTTCTTAACAAAACATCATTTCTGGCACAAGGCCACACACATTCACCTACATAAAATACACTGCTGTGGTGGAAAAAGTAGAGCATGTGCATTCTGAAGAACGCACACATCACAGAATCTTTGAAACATCCTGTTGAATGAGCAAGGGGTTCTGATTGACTGCTCGCAGTTGTAAACAAGTGCCTGTTACTAAATTCAAAAGTGTGAATAGCATAAGATGCTGCAAACATTTACATTTGTGACAGGGCAAGGAGCTCAGCAGTATGGGTGAAGCTCAGAGAAGAACCACAGTGAAAAGAGCAAACTGAAGCAGGATGCCTCCAATAAATCGTGGTCCAGGCCCAGCCCACTGGAAAAGGGTCCAAGGGAACACCCCAGGGTTTATTTCTCTTGAGATTAACTGGGAATCCCCTAGGGCAGGGGTCCTCAATCCCACTCCTGGAGAGCCACAGTGGCTGCAGGTTTTTGTTCTGACCTGGTTGCTTAATTAGAAAGCAATTCTTGCCAATAAAGCACTAACAAGCTATAAAATTAAATTAACTCTGCTATGTCAGGTCATTCTCATATCCTAGATTTTCTTTCCCTTTCTATCATGCAAATGATTTGAAGGCTAAAATGGACGAGTAATTCTCAGTCCTTCACTTTTTTCTCTTCATTTTTCTTCCAAGTATTTAATTAAACCCAATAGTGCAGATAAATACACACAGGTGTAAATGTAAATAAGCTAAATGGAGAAATGCTGCGCTCTCTTGTCATTTGCATGTTATTGATAATAAGGAGCAATTAAAATAGCTGTTTAAGACAAAATTAAGCAATAAGGGCTCAAAATCACTAAAGTGAAGCAGAAGTGTTACTTTAGCAATAAGTGTTTTTTATTAAGCAACTGGGTTGGAGCAAAAACCTGCAGCCACTGCAGCTCTCCAGGACCGTGTTTAAGGACCCCTGCCCTAGGGTGACACTGGAAAAAGGGGCTAAACCCACTGAGATCCAGTTTGTCTAGCTCACTTTACAGGGAAAGCGGACTGAACACTTCTTAAAGGGCATAGCAAACAACAAATGAATGGCAGCGTAAGCATCTTGCACAGAGTAAAACAGCAAGTAGGTGATAAGGACAGAACAAGCAAGACTTACTTCAGAAAACACTTTTCCTGAGGCACTTTACAAATCTGAACCTTTTTCCATATTTAGGTGTAATACAAGGCTGACTAAAGAATTGGACTTTAAAACAGTAAATTTCCAGTTCAATTTCCACCTCTGACTCACCATATGGCCCAGAACAAGTCACTTAGACTTCCTGTGATTCAACTGTGAAAAGCAAATGTAAACAGTTGTAATGGATACTGATCTTGATACTACTGATCTGTACACATAAAAACACCCTGAACAGAGGAATGGCAGACAATATGGATTTATGATTACTACTACAAATGGAGAAGACTGCATTGTTAAGTACCAACCCAGAAACAGCCAGGGAAATCAGTGGATCAGTTAGACCAAGTGACATTGTGTTTAATAATGCAACAAACACCTTCACAACAAGGCCATGAATAATATTGTAATTCTACTAAAATTGTTCAGCACAGCAATCAATTGATATGTCCTACTGTGACTTTCAGTATGAAAATGTAAAAAGTAGAGCAAAAGATGCTGCCATAAACAACAAAGAACTAGATTAAAACTGTAAAAGAAGCACAAAAAGATAAGTCAGAGCACTGGGGATGCTAAAGAATTTTAAATCCATCATTATTACAGTCAAAATCTAAGACCTACTAAAAATAGCTGATTTTCTGTCAGGAAGAAAGCAGTGGAACTAGCAAGGTGTAAACGGAGAGCAGTGTGCCTGCTTAAGAGCAAAGAAAAATGGAGAGTGATTTAGTTAATGTTAAACCTCCTGTCATCAGAATGCACGCTCAACACTGCTGGGTCTTGAAAGTAAATCAGAGTACACTGGGAACTGACAAGTTCCATAAAGCTCTGCATAATTCTTCAGAGTCAATGTCAGAAGTTACAGAAATGTCTCACACAAGTCAACTTTTACATTGTTGCTGGACTTAATACACCTGTAAGAGTTCACCAGGGCTGTAGCTGCAATGTTGTGTGATGTTGTGACAAAGGGAATTCAGTGGAAGAGAAAACAAAACAGTAGCATGTGTAGCAGATGCCAGTTATAGCAGAGTATGCTGCTGAATAGAAAGACACCACCAATTTCCTCCCAGTCATGAAGAATTATTAGCTATTTTAATCAGTCAACAACATGAGACCAAGGCTCAGAGACAGGTCATCTCCTTGTAAGCCTCTGCAAAAGGAAAGTGACTTTTTTGTTAGCTTTTTTTTTTTTAGTTCACAGGAGCAGTTCATTATCTAGGAAAGAATATGGTGGCAGTGTGGTGAGGCAGAGTGCGATTGAAAACAAACAAACAAAAAAAAAAAAAAAACACATTATGAGCAAAAAGCTCATCTGATAAGAAAAATCTTGTCTTCTTGGAAAAGTGAGCATAAGTATACGATGATATCAACACCAAGGAGAAGTAAAGCCAACTACTTCTGGAATGCTAGGCTATACCTGAAGTTATCATTAGCATAGTGACACATGGCGTTTCCAAACTGTTAATTTATTAGAATATATGATTTCTTTTTATTTACATATCAAATACAGGTAACAACTTTTTTGTTACTAATTTGCATAAAGATCACAAACAGTTTCAATTATGAAAGGCAAGAATTTCAGAACAACAAAAATTAAAAACACAGCAACAATAGCCCCTGAGGGGGGAAAACATAACAAGAACCAATTATACAGTATATTAAAAAAAAAAAACCTGCACACCACTACTTGGATACCATGTCATAAATCACTTGACCACAGACAAATCACACTGAGGACTGTTACACTGCATCAAAGATACTGAATATTCAGCCTTTCTTCTCATAAATAATTAGCACAACCTAGAATTTTGATTAATTTGACTGGGAATTATTATTAAATCAAACACTCTTTTTCACAGAGGTGCCCAGAAAAAGAAGAAACTTATAAACAATTAAAAAATTTAATTCATAAAGCCTCTAATATCAAAAGTTTGTAAGGACCACACCCTACTAAACCACCTCTTTCACCCATTATAGCAAGTAGTTTTTTTGCACAAGTCTCTATTAATTTTGCACTAAGTGATGGGGTAACATTTGCCCAATACTCCTTACAAAATTACTCAGTTAGTTTGCGAGCAGCAGTGGTAAACAATTTTCAAGTGTTTCTACAGACACTGATAAGGCTAAGGTTAGAACTTGACCACTAAAACCAATAAACCGATATCACACTATGCAACTTTTGGTTCTGGGATATGCCAGATTTGTGACTGCAGTAGCCAATCCTGTTTCGGCACCATGCCAAATAACACAACTGAAAATTGCGAGGTTAACTGAGCGCTGTTATTCAAGCAGAGTTGTACTCATCCCTTTTTCTGACAGCCAATAGCAAGCTGCCCGACCGAGCCTGGCTAGGATTGAAAATCACTGGAAAAATCACCTAATGTGACATAGGCTTAAAGGGCATCAATGTTCTACATTTAATGTCACTCCACTGTTACTCCAGCAAATTATGCTTTCTGGTAGATTTGAGCAGGGTTTCCTCCTAGATCTCTTTGCATTCAGCAGCATTTACCTTCCAATCCATCTTAAACTTGATGCTGAAACGCACCCACAGAACATGACGCTGCCACCAGCACATTTTGGAGTGGGGATGATGTTACCTGGCTTGCGTGCAGTCTTAGTTATGACACACATACCACTTACTGTTTAATCCAAAAAGTTACACTTTAATCTTATCAGACCACAAAATTCTGTGCCATTTGTTTGAATATTTTCCCAGTGACATTTTGCAAATGTCTTAAGGACAAGGACATTTTTTGTAGTTTTTGCCACTCTTCCATAAAGGCCCTTTTTGTACAATATCTTGGAGGCTGTTAAGCCATGAACTTCTCCAATCAGAGCCCACCAACTTCTGCAGCTCAGTCAAAGTAACAATTAACATTACAGAAGCCTTTGTGAAAGATGCCATTTTTGTTCAGCCACTTAATTTAAAAGAGTGGCCTGAGCTAGGCAGTTTAGCTATAGTTTAATATTTTTTCCATTTCTGGATTGCACGGAGCTCTAAGTTATGATCAGTGCCTCTGATATGATCTTCTACCCTTAACCCAGATCTGTGCATCTCTAAAATTATATTGCTGACTTATTCTAAATGCCCTTTTATTCTTTATTTTGGTTTGCTTTATAGAAAATCTAGAATATATACAGACCCCAGCATAAGAGGGGCATTTGCCCTCATAAAGTAATGGAAAACGGTCGATTCACAAGGTGAGGTCCTTCAACAAACTCTGTGAGTTGGTCAGCTAATATACTGTGACGGGGAAAAATAATCCTTAAATTTACAAAGTATATTTTGAAATCTCACAATTCAAATGTTTCCTTTTGCGCAAATTGTTGAAAGGTTTTCAGTTTGCCTCTTCTGATTTGGCATTATGTACACTGTCTTGTAGATCACTTGGAATAAATGTTAAAATATATACATATTCATATACTGTACATATACAAGTTAGTTTAGAACCTGAGACAATAAGATGTGTAATCAGTTCTGAGGGCTGAATACTTTTTCATAGCACAGTATTTTAAAGTACTGGAATTGGATGCCCCATGGATTTACGCAGCAGATAATTCTAAAAAGACAGTGTAAAAAAAAATAAATAAATAAATAAAAAAAGCAGCTTTCCAGAAATTCAAGAATGCCAGCAGAGACCAAAAGCTAATTTAAGTGTGATAGCATTGAAGCAGAATAGCCTCTGCTGGAAAGGAGGAGAGAAAATGGAAAAGTCCAAGAGAATAATTTAAGCAGAGAAATGCATTTGGCAGTCAAGAGTAGATGACAGAAACTTCACTTTAGATTAGATGTCCCTAATATGCTGTACTTGCCATGTAATTACCAGTATAATTACAGAGTAACTAGGTCCTAATCAGGGTGGTTCATTGTGTGGTGGGTGTAGCAATAAGCTGTAAAAAAAAAAAAAAAAAAAAATTAAGCACATGCTCCCAATCTAGGGGTTATTAATGTTGTACTTACTGTGTAATACAGTGTAATGCTATAATTAAGTACTCAATGGTAACTGTTACTTCTAGTTTTTATAAGTACATATGTATATAAATTCTAGAGTAACAATTATAATTGAGTGCTTAACCAGAAACTTTTAATCAGTATAGCAAAAAATAAGACTGGGGTCACTTCCAGAAAATGTTTAAGAAGGTACCTAGGGCTTGTAAGAATACATAATATACAAGGAATCATTAGAAATGCCCAAAGCAAAATGTCTGCACGGAGTTAATTCAAACAGAACACAGATTAAAATTCTTCATGTTGGTGATGAAGTACTTAGATGTTACAGTAATACTGTTAAAAACAAAAAAGAAAAAAGTTACATACAATCAATAAAAATGAAAGAAGAACATGCTCCTAAATCTACTAAAGTGATAACGGCTTAATAGCATCTTCACTCCCAAACCGAATGAACTAACAAAGGGTTACTAGCAGCTTTCCACAAGATTGCATAGCTAGATGACAAAGACTAGATAAACGACAGCAGGTGATGAGAGGAAAAGAAGAAATACAAAAACATCATAAGACTTTAAAACTGACTTGAGTTTGAAACTGAAGGAAAAAGATGAGGTTGGCATGGAGAATCCAGGATTCAGCGACTGGAACATTTGGAGCACTAAAGTGTGTCATGTCTCATTACAAGATATTTCCAGTGATTTTCAGTTGTAGACTTTATTTTCATAATTTTAGTGAGTTTGGCGGCAATTGTGGCAGGCTGCCCATGAACAGCAGTCATGTAGGTTGGCATACACAGTGACAGTCCAACCAGTCTATGACTCGCCCATCATAAACTGTGGGGATATGCATGAGAGTTGACAACCAATGAGTGCTCGCCTGGCAATATAAAGCAGCAATGAGGAATAAGGAATGCAGGTTTTTCAGACCTCATAAGAGAAGCTCTTCTGGCTGATGTCTCACGTTTTACGTTCCTCAGTAGAATGGAGGTTTGAGGGGAGAAATTGTAGCTGAATTTGCCATACTTGTAAACTCACTGCACAAGAACTAGCTTGGCCAAGAAGCATATTACTAGCTGTCAGGAACAGAGGCAAGTTCACAATAATTTAGAACTGTGAAACTGTGCTGGAAATTTATCACAGAGTCAGTTAATTTGTCATCTATAGTGATTTCTAGCCATGTAAAGTTATACACTCAGGCAATGAGATCGGCAACTGCAGTCATCAAGTTTGACATCCATCTTGACTAGATACATGTCATGTGAAATCTACTTAGACAGTGCAGTGTAGCATCACCATACTACACTGATGACAAAGACTGGGAAAGAAACTGGATTGCTGCTGATAAGTAAGGCCACACTGCAGAACACAAAAGATTACTATTATTTCTAGCATTCACTACTTTGATCTCTTTTTCACTAATACTGTATGTGTGAATGCACATAACAAAAATGAAAATTGTGTAAAGTTAGAGTCACCGCAGATGGTAAATACATGGTGGAATTTTAGTATTTTCAGCTGGGGCAATAAGTATGAAAACTACAGCAGAAGCAAGCAGATGGATAATCTAGCTATATAAATTACTATATTGTCAACTGAAACAAACTGCTTAAGGCCTTATCCCTCTGTATTTCATGTTCTCGCACAAAAAGGCTGGCCCCGAAATCAGGACCTTCAAGTTGGTAAGCAGCAGCTTATCTGATAAGGCTAAAGGAGTCATCCTTTATGGCTACTGCCAAAGAAGGATGTTCTTTAATCCAAAGGCCTTGCTGACAATTTAGGAAGGGATAAGTAGCTGAGAGAGGCACGTTTCCCACAGACATCCAGAGCAGAGACATGCATCTCCTATATGCTGCATCTGTTTCTCACTTCAGGCTTTGTATTAGGTGTTTTGTGATGAGGAGTTTTTTTTTTAAAAAAGAAAACAACACTGGATGATCTACTGTCACTACTTAGAGGGAAATCACTTTGACATAAATATAATCGTTGCAGCACTGCACTTGGTATCCTTACCCAAATTAAAGATTCAAGGTATTTTGGAGGGATTATTTGACAAAACGTGATCCATGAAAAAAGTTGTAATGCATTTAACATTAATGAAGGGGTGTGCAGCTACAGAAAAAAAAAACCTGCAGGGAAATAATTCTCAATACTCAATTTTATAGGTATCCAAAAGTTAAGAACAGGACATCTACTAAGTGCTGGAGGATGCCAAATTTAACAAAAGAAATTTGGATAAGATGCACATTCTCTGTTCAGATCCAAGATCTGTTCTGCTTGACTTGGGCCAAGGACTCTTAGGTCAGAATCAAAAGCTATTTAATAGTAAGAAAGTCGTACTGAAATTCATGGAATGACACGGCAAATGATTCTACTTGCATTTACATTCCAGTAAGTATGCAGTAAAAACTAGTTTATTTTTATAATTATTCATGTGTTAAAATATCATCCTTACCCTGTCAAACATCAAACTGCTTTTAGGAAATATAGTAACTCATCCGCTTCTCACTTACAGGGACATACTTATGTGCAACCGGTGAAAAATCCAAAGTACAGGCCATAGTATAAGCAAAATTCCACTGTCATCGTAAAAACACATCAAACACAGTACTTAAGAGTTACAAATTACCATGTGCCTTGTCAAAGCTGCTGTTTAACTTATTTTCAAACTGATTTTAAAACTCTTAATGTTTCTGCCACAGCTGGAATGCTGCTCTGCCTTAAGTCTTCATCTGGAAGCAGCAGACAAACTTGTACATACAAATGAAAAAGATGTTAAAACCCACAGTAAAATAACACTTAATTTTAGGTTTAGTGTGTAAAGAATAAAAAAAAGAGAAGTTATCTTATCAAAAATGTCAGAGTGAGAACGAAAAACTGGTTTATTATTAGGTTCTTTTAGGGGGATTTTGAAGGTGTACTTAACACAAAAACAACATTACTGTGTACTACAAGGAGTAATTCAGAGAAATCTTCTACAACCTTTAGTACAATATTCCAATTAACCATAGTGTAATCTAAAATAATTTGATGAACCTGCTTAATACAGTTTTAGGGTCTTGAGCAGTTTCAGTCTCTCTCTTCAAGTAGGCCACAAGACAGGAACTGACCCTGATATGAAACCAGTCCATTGCAGTGTCCACAAAAACACAAGCTTAGAGTGCCAATCAAGCTAAATTGCACAAGTCTGGGAAATAGGAGGAAAACCAGAACACCAGAAGAAAACCAACATGGACAAAGATGGGGCATGCAAACTCTGCACAGGCAGGGCTCTGAACCCAACGTCCTATGGATGTGAGGTACATTAATGTCCAATGCACTACTCTGCTAACAGTTGACAAATGAAGTGCAGGACAAAGTGTATGTTCATAAGCACTTGGGCTATTATAGCATTTTGAAATACAAGTTTTGAGGGAGAACCTTTTTTAGGATGCAAAGCTGTGTCAATTAAATTTGAAACACCTCTAACATTTAACACAGATTGGGAAGAAAAAGAAACCAGAATGCAAAGAATGCACACCTCACACACAATGTGAACAGACCAATCAGGAAGATCACTGGGTGGACTTATTAATCTAAAAACAACAGATGCATCAGCACACTCACTCATCTCCGCAGCAGAAATTGACCAGCAGAGGTTTACTGCAATTCAGCATGGCGCTAGTTATTTATAGAAAGCGCTGCTGACAGCCATACACCTAGAGGTATGCAAACCACACCAGTAACACCGATGGCTAGTTCCAGTGAAAAGAAAAATAAAGAACAGGTCATTCGTGGCATCGTTTACTACACTATTCCTTCTCTTGATAATCCCTTCCTGTCTGTAAGCTCTTACGAGACCAACTTCCTTAACTCGCATCAGACAAGACTTTACAGACAGCATCAGTTTACAGTACCTCAAGCTCTGTTTCAGCCGGCAGTTCCATCACGTAGCACAGTTCTGTCCATGCAGGATTTGCCCACTTTTAAATAGTAGGCATGTCTAGTAGGTCACCACACGAATGCTTGATAGAACAAAGTCATGTTAGCCACAGCAGTATTAAATCCACATAGGACCTGAACTCTCAGGGTTTGTAAGAGTCAGGAAATGCCAAGTCACATTAACTGAAACAACTAAGAAACACTTCCTCTACATTGCTGCAAAACTGTTAACCCCCTCCCTATTTCAACATGTGCATGTTTACTTGAAAACAGGAGTGTCTGACCTCGAACATCAATATTTCTTAATTCCAGCAAGTGGAAGCATGCTATACAAAATAAAAAGTCACCACCTGCTTACTGCTACTGACATCTTTATTTTTTAGATTTTGCTTAAAAAAAATAAAACAGTACGCAGTACAATGATGATTAAAACATGTATTGTGAATTCCAAATGATAGATTTGTAGGAAGGACTTTACAGATAAAGAAAAAAAAATAGTATGTAGCCCGTTTAGGGAAATGGACAAGAAATTACCTACTCAATACAGGATATAAAGTAAGCATCACATTCTCCACATAAAGTTACAGTGAAGCAAAACAAGCCCGAACACAGAGCTGCCCAAAAATGCAGGTTTCACAAGATCCACCCACCACAAAATGTCAAAACGTGAGACCTACAAAGCTTTCCACCCAGTCAAGCTGAACATTCTTTGAGTAAGTGCTGCTGCAAATGTGATTGTGGCAAATGCTTTATTTGACATCTTACAAAAATGGTCCAAAATGACTATTTACTTTTCTATGTAGAGTCTTCATTTTACAGAAACATTAACTTTAAAACACAGATAAAATATTTCTATAGTATGCATACATTTGAATGTCTTTTCTTTTACAGGGTATTTTTAGTAAGTCATACACACAGCAATATGAGGTAATTTTTGCATTCAACAAAGAAAAAGGGTTCATTACTGTATTATGAACTGATATTAGATTTTGCTTTAAAAATAAACAGTACATAGCACAATCATGATTAAAACATCAATTGTGATTTCTTAATGAAGGAAGGACATTATAGATAAAGAAAAAAAATATTCTGTATCCTGTTTTGGGAGGAGACTTTGTCCAGTGTGCAGTAGTCCACTGCCGGTATTCCAAGGCCCTATTTTGTCATTTAAGGAATGGCTTTCTTACTGCCACTTGTCCTGTCAAACCCGCTACACAAAGTCTCCTCATCACAGCTGAAATGGATACATGCTCTTTTGAGCTGTGCTTGAAGCTGTTTTGCCATGAGGCGCCTATCATGCAAGCTGGTGATCCCCAGAAACGTCTTCTGTTTGGGTTATGACTTTGGGTCTGCCAGATATCTTCCTGTTTCCAATTGCCTTTGGATTACGTAAGACACCACTGTACTCAGAGACGCATCAATTTTCTTTGAAATTTCTCTGAATGAAAGGCCTACACTCCTAAGGGTAATAATGCTCCGTTTGATTTAATGGGTTAATTCCCATGATCACTGAAATGCTGAGAGTTTAGTAACACAGTCTGTTCCAACTTTGCTTTAAGAGAGACAATAAATAATCAACAGAAGTTGGGACATCTGTGTAAATTGTCATTTTTGCAAATTATTTGTTTAATTTACTTTTATTAGTGCAGAACATCTGTAGGTTGTAACCTATTAGTTGTTCAATGGAGAAGGCTCATTTGTCATATTCTGATATTTCCTTTTTTCAGTTTTTGCTAACCGAAATTTTAAATTTAAAAGTCATTCATTGCTTTTCAATTGATTAAATTTGAAGAAAACTGGGAAAACTGATGTGTTCTAAAACTTTTGACTGGTAGTGTATGTTAATTACTTCCTACAATGTTTTTGATGTATTTGAACAAATCTGTATCCTTAAATGTGATAGTTTTGTCTTTAGTGAGTGGTATAATCTACTCCCTCCATTTTCCCTTGAGTGTTGTCACGGCACTCTGTGCTAGTACTTAGTGAGAAGCGTTTTAAAGAACAAAGTAATTATTTACTATTGTATTGTATTTCTGAGGTGGCAATGATAGATTGGCCATCTAGCTCTGTGAAGAGGATTACTTGCTTTCTGTATTGTATTTACCTCATTATTTGACAGCCATTGCACACCCAATCACCCTGGAACGGGGTAAGTCTCTGAACTGCTTGACCAACAAGGCTTTTTTCTCTTTTTTTCTTAAGGAGTCAAGGCTGGGGGCTGTCAAATGACAAAGCCTGTTAAAGCCCCTTGAGTCTTTCCTTTTGTGATTTTGAGCTGTGCAAGAAATAAATTGTTGTTCTAAATACTTCCAAAATACAATACAATCTTAACATTATTATACTAGGTGTGCTAACTATACCCTGAACACACTTTTGATTTCACGCAAAGCACAAAACACCAATAATAAAAACACACCTAAGTAACTCAGACCACAAAGTTACATTCCTAAATCCAACCCTGGAAAGCATATTATGCAACCTGCCTGTGTACCAAACATAAGTGTATATACAGTAGACACATAATAACTTGTATATACTGCAAACACACACATATATAGTATATATGCATATAAATCTTGAACCTTGAAAAAACATTAATCCCTAACACCTTAATTAACTTCAAATTTATAATACCAGAAAACAAATTAGGATCAACTTTAGATTTTGGGATGTACTGTGATGTAGTGATTAGTGTTGCCCACTCACAGATCCAGCAGCCCAGGGCCAATTTAGCGTCGCCAACATGTGTAATGCAAGTCACAAGAGGTTATGCTTAAGATATATAGTACACTAGTGAGGACTCACCTGGAGTGCTGTGTGCAGCTTTTATTTCTATATTACAAAAAAGACACAGCAACACTAGACGATGTCCAGAGAAAAGGACTAAGACATTTAAGCTATAAGCAGAAATGGAAGGACTGGAACCTTATCAGTTTAGGCAAACAGAAATTAAGACTTTTCATAATCAAAGTGTTTACCATTATGAAAAATTATGAGGAGCCTAACGTTTACTTTAAAATTAATTCTGAAACAGGAACATGGAGAAAAAGAAGGAAACTTGATGAGGGCAATGTTTTTCTTCACACAAAGAACCACAGATATATGAATAAGTTATCAAATAGTGCGGTGGAGAACAGGACTTTATGGACCTTGAAATTTCAACTTGTTATTTTGGAAAACCTAGGTGAAGAAGATGAGGATTGCTGGGCTGAATGGGCCTATACTCATCACAAGTGTTCAAATGTGGAGTTTGTATGGACTCCACATGTCTGCATGGTTGTTATCCTTCTCCACATCCATAAAGATTTGGGAACCAGTGTGAGTGAATAGAGGTGTGCTCTGCATTGAATTAGCACCCCATCTAAGGCTGTTCCTTGCCTTGTGCTCAACAGTGCCAGGACAAGGTCTGGCACCACAATTATTCTGAACTGAGCTGCAAAAAGGTTTAGCATTTTTTTTTCCCTCAGTGACCGACAAAACGTAGCATGCCATATCAAACTCAAACAAGTAAAGAAAAACATTTTAAACTATTTTCTAAAAAAGGAAAATAGCTTTTAATGTGAGGACTTATATTTACCTCCTACCACATGTACATTTTATCAGATAATACATACTACCTCATGAAGTCGCACAATTTTGAATTGGTTCTATCTGTGAGACATTCAGTTGATCACTTATTTTGAATAAATCTGTGAGAATCAAACTTCTCTCTTTCTGTACAAGGGACCATAGTATGGAGGACACTTTCATAAAATGAAAGCAGTAGATAAAAACAAGCTAAGCTTCTGAATATACAGAAGCATACATATACATATATACATATACACATATATACATATACATATATATATATATATATATACAGTGGTGTGAAAAACTATTTGCCCCCTTCCTGATTTCTTATTCTTTTGCATGTTTGTCACACAAAATGTTTCTGATCATCAAACACATTTAACCATTAGTCAAATATAACACAAGTAAAAACAAAATGCAGTTTTTAAATGATGGTTTTTATTATTTAGGAGAAAAAATCCAAACCTACATGGCCCTGTGTGAAAAAGTAATTGCCCCTTGTTCAAAAATCACCTAACTGTGGTGTATCACACCTGAGTTCAATTTCCGTAGCCACCACCAGGCCTGATTACTGCCACACCTGTTTCAATCAAGAAATCACTTAAATAGGAGCTGCCTGACACAGAGAAGTAGACCAAAAGCACCTCAAAAGCTAGACATCATGCCAAGATCCAAAGAAATTCAGGAACAAATGAGAACAGAAGTAACTGAGATCTATCAGTCTGGTAAAGGTTATAAAGCCATTTCTAAAGCTTTGGGACTCCAGCGAACCACAGTGAGAGCCATTATCCACAAATGGCAAAAACATGGAACAGTGGTGAACCTTCCCAGGAGTGGCCGCCGACCAAAATTACCCCAAGAGCGCAGAGACGACTCATCCGAGAGGGCACAAAGACCCCAGGACAACATCTAAAGAACTGCAGGCCTCACTTGCCTCAATTAAGGTCAGTGATCACGACTCCACCATAAGTCCATAAAGAGACTGGGCAAAACGGCCTGCATGGCAGATTTCCAAGACGCAAACCACTGTTAAGCAAAAAGAACATTAGGGCTCGTCTCAATTTTGCTAAGAAACATCTCAATGATTGCCAAGACTTTTGGGAAAATACCTTGTGGACTGATGAGACAAAAGTTGAACTTTTGGAAGGCAAATGTCCCGTTACATCTGGCGTAAAAGGAACACAGCATTTCAGAAAAAGAACATCATACCAACAGTAAAATATGGTGGTGGTAGTGTGATGGTCTGGGGTTGTTTTGCTGCTTCAGGACCTGGAAGGCTTGCTGTGATAGATGGAACCATGAATTCTACTGTCTACCAAAAATCCTGAAGGAGAATGTCCGCCATCTGTTCGTCAACTCAAGCTGAAGCGATCTTGGGTGCTGCAACAGGACAATGACCCAAAACACACCAGCAAATCCACCTCTGAATGGCTGAAGAAAAACAAAATGAAGACTTTGGAGTGGCCTAGTCAAAGTCCTGACCTGAATCCAATTGAGATGCTATGGCATGACCTTAAAAGGCGGTTCATGCTAGAAAACCCTCAAATAAAGCTGAATTACAACAATTCTGCAAAGATGAGTGGGCCAAAATTCCTCCAGAGCGCTGTAAAAGACTCATTGCAAGTTATCGCAAACGCTTGATTGCAGTTATTGCTGCTAAGGGTGGCCCAACCAGTTATTAGGTTCAGGGGCAATTACTTTTCACACAGGGCCATGTAGGTTTGATTTTTTTCTCCCTAAATAATAAAACCATCATTTAAAAACTGCATTTTGTGTTTACTTGTGTTATATTTGACTAATGGTTAAATGTGTTTGATGATCAGAAACATTTTGTGTGACAAACATGCAAAAGAATAAGAAATCAGGAAGGGGGCAAATAGTTTTTCACACCACTGTACATATATATATATATATATATATATATATATATATATACACACATATATATATATACATATATATATACATATATATATATATATATATATATATATATATATATATATATATATATATATATATATATATATATATATATATATATATATATATACACATATATACATACATATATACACACTGTATGTGTGTATATATCCAATATATATATATATATATATATATCCAATATACTGTATATCCAATCCAATAGCAAACTGCCACGGGTAAATATTCATGGGTGAAGGACTGTCCTTATGCAGAGGAAAATGAGATGGTCAGGGTGGTGTTTGGCACAAACTCAGCGAAACTGCGAGAGAAAGTTTTAAGTGCCGGGACTTCGGTAACATTAAATACAGCCATGGACATAGCACGACATGGCACCAGCACAGCTGGGAAACTTTAATGCATGTACACCGAGCGGCTCACGTGAACTGAACGCGAGTGCACAGACAAAAAGCAACAGTTCCAAAGAGCGCTGAACAAAAAACGAATTACACAATTGAAAAGGCAGCAAAAATATCAAGCGTCTGATACATACAAGCATATTCATAAATGTAGCTACTGTGGAAACAAAGCACACGGTGGAAAAAGTCAATGTCCCACTAAAGGAAGACCGTGTAAAAAAAACCCGTGCATGCAGTGTGTCGGGTCTCAGATG